>NC_084737.1:39910677-40085967 GCF_033978785.1 Entelurus aequoreus | reverse complement strand
GCATTTTTTTTACCGTCCCCGGGATGACGGGACTACATTAATCTCAAGCCCTGGAAGTTACATTTTATTGTTTGCATTATTTGTTTCAGCATTGCACTTTGAAGATGGTCCCTCAGCTCTTTGACAGCTTTGGCTCTTTTTCAGATCAGCAGTCTTTCTTATTTACAGTATATATAAAGGTTTCTCATTTCTATTCAGACTTCCATATATATTTAATTTCCTTAACAGCTTGCCATAATATATATATATATAATTATAATAATTATATACAAGCCAAATTATCCCGATCCAGATATTACTTTAATTCAAGTAATTAAGTAATATTTCCAGGGCTTGAATTTACAACCATTTTAGTCACATATGTGCAACTTCAAAATATTTGGGAACAAACAATTATTGTATTGTGAGCGAAAGTTGTGGCATTAGCCTCTATGTTGTGAAATAATAACTTACAGGCTAATGCCATGACTTTCATTGTGTTTCAGTGTATCTTGAAGGATCATGCAAGTAATTGTTTCTTGTTGATGCTGTAAACAAAATGTCACTGTACAAACCCATGTTTGTTGTTGTACTGAACTCACATTGAAACTAAACCGACTGAAATAATAATAATAACAATGAATAATTTCTAAGTCTTTGTTAGCCGTTTGTGAAGTTTTGTGCTCGTGCGCTATGTTCGCTCGCATTCTGCATCTCCTGGGGGCTAAGCCCCCCCTGTCCTTAAAAGCTAGTGACGCCCCTGGTGCATAATGCCTACAGTGTGACGATCTGTCATGTCAGGTGTCACATGTTTCCTTAGTTTGTGTATATTTCATGGTCAGTGCTCTTATTTTGGTTCCATGTCCTGTCTGTCTCCCTGAGCACTTTTCCCCTCACCTGTCGCTAATTGGCAGCCTGGCCACACTTGGTCGTGGTTCCCAATCGGATGACATTTATGCCTGCCTTGCCCTCCAGTCGGTGCTCAAGGATTGTTTTGTTTCTTTGTTACGGACTGTTAGCTGCATGCCGTGTGCAAGATTGCTCATCCTGTGGTGTAAAATGATTAAATAGTTGTCCTACCGGCACGTCGTCCGCCTGTCTCCTGCATCTTGGGGTCACAACTACAGCAGCCATGCGAGTTTGTAACATACAGCAAACGTATTCAACAAAAACAATTGTTTGTCTATCACTGTATTGTCATTCACTTTTTTATCCTCTCTGCAGGTCAACATGGTGCTGAATACAATGTAAAAAAAAAAACAATATGTAAACAGACAATCAGTCATCGATTCCTCCTCATCTTCCCAGTTTGGCCTCTAGTGCTGCAGTGATACATCATGTGCTGCTTTGCTCTTCAGTGTCTTTGAGTCAGCCAAGAAAGGTGTGCTAAACGGATTTTTGGGCTGCAGCAACATGAGTCTACGCTCAGCACTTTGCTTCCTGTCTGCTGACCAAAGTCCATCCACTTTGCTGAGATCCAAATTATAATGGGAAATCTTCAGGTATTAACTATTCATCACAGTATGCAAATATAAATGAAGGAACGGAAGATGGAGTGCGGGTAGAGATAATGGGCTACTCTGAAGTCACATAATATTGGGGCTCATTAACCATTAATAATAATGTTTATTTTGGCGTCCCCTGTCAAATACTTAATTGGCTGAGCAAATTTGTTTCAAGTGAATAATTGCCATCAGACAGCAAATCTGTCTCTCCATTGCCTCCTCAAAAAACACAAATATTTTAAGCAAACACAGATTAGATAGAGTAGGACGGTGTTTTCCGTAATGAGGCAGACGTAGAAGCTTGTGAACTCCCAATGAACTGAGTGTCCTTGTCTCTGCTGGAGGTGCTGCAGAAAAAGAAGCTTATTGTAGCAGGAAGGCAAACAAACCATCGGTTTGCTGATATTATAAAATGTTGGAAACACTTTGTTTTTATCAGAGCTCTCCTCCATCACGGCTATATGTGTGTTTCTATGGTATCCGAGCTTCTCTCTCTCTCTCTTTCTCTCTCTCACCCTCTGTCTCTCTCTCACCCTCTCTTATATACACACAACTCACCAATGAGTCACCATCATCGCCCTATCACTGAAGAACACACATAAAAACCTGTTCCACACTAACACATACACAAACACACACCTCCACAGTGCTGCAGTATGTGCACATAAAGAGCCTGAGCGCCAGAGAAGATATTAAAAAAAAAAAAAAAAAACATGTGGGCAGGATTAGACGTTAAATGCTTCTTATCGAGGCTGGATTATAGCACAAGCAATGATATGGAGTCTGAGCCTTACATTTACACTTCAACACTTTTGTCTTAAAATGATCGACCTGTTACTAAGTTACAATTTTACCACGAGGAGCTTGATTGTTGACACGTCTCTAGAGTGTTGGCATAATAAATCGACTGCATCAACACAAAGCTGACTTTATTATGCAATACTTATTTGTTTCTAGCTCAAATGTGCAATAATACTACAGCAGCCTCGAGTAGCTGAAGGCCACCAAATATTTGCATTGTATTGATGGAAACCCTTGGCCTCTATTCGCTTACACTGCCATCTAACGGCCATATTTTGTATTGCATACAAATGCTGCAAATGATGCATAGTACGTCATACTACATCTGATGCATATGCATGTGTACATATCTATGGATTCAGTAGAGAGTGGAGAGAATAACACAAAGTGCTACATGCACTGGTTGCTTAATACCTGCAGATGTTGGAATAGCTGTGTCATATTATCATAACATACACTGCACAATAGGTGCTTATGTCAATATGACTCTTTTATGGGGTTATTGGGTTATCTTTTTCAAATGCATAGTAGGTCATGACGTGACCCTCAAAAACCACATCTCCCAAGTACATTTGTATTCACTGACTAATTATGATTTTCAGTTATATTTTGTAGCAATTGGCCATTCCTGACTGAATGGTGCATGTCAACAATAACATATTTTCACCAACAAAGGTTGTACTGTTAAGTCTTCCCTGCTTCGTTTTTACAGCCCACTGTTTGCACTATTTGTAATTACCTCTTTAAAGGACTCATTTTTATGACTGAATAAAAGCTGCGATTCAGAATGCTGAAGTCAGTCTAAAAGAAGATGGATCCCAGACGCTTTCTATTTTTATGGCTTCAACAAACTGCCTGTGGCTACTACAGTTTATTAGAGCAGCCAAAAGAGGGAAATCAAAGACTCATTTTTTTCATCTGACTTTTAATTTGGCCTGCTGTTTTTATTTTCAAATCTGTTGATAATGTTAAACATATACTGTACACTTCCAGTCAATAATTTTAGAACACCTCAGTTCAAACTTTAGAGTGGTGCTATTAGAGACGGTTCCGGGTAGATTTACACCCTGGGTGATTACAAAATTTTAAGGACGTCGTCAGGGAAGTATACACGCGAAGTCGTACTTTCACATAATCTTAGTATTTAATGTTTTATCGTTTGTACTTCATATTGCATTGTCGTCAGGGTCTGATGTGGGGGGGTTTGCTAAAGTTGAAGTAGTTGAAGTTATGTGTTGTTGTTTTAGCTTGCTTTAATCAATGCAACCTTAAGTGTTATGTTGGTACAAATGACTGTTGTTACAGCAAAGTCAAAGCTCTGCTGTGTGGCAAAAAAAAAAAGCATCGTAGTGTGTTTTTTGATTGATTGAAACTTTTATTAGTAGTTTGCACAGTTCAGTACATATTCCGTACAATTGACCACTGAATGGTAACACCCGAATAAGTTTTTCAACTTGTTTAAGTCGGGGTCCACGTAAACCAATTCATGGTGTATGCATGTCTATGTGAGCGTGTATAAGAGCGTGTTTGCAATTACCCTAAAAACTATGGCTAAACCACAGTTTGTACTGTATTTTTTTCATGTTTGGCAAACTTCCCTATTCAATTTGGTATGAAATTAACATGTTTGGCAAACTTCCCTATTCAATTTGGTATGAAATTAATATGCAGACTTAAAGCATTACAATCAAAGATGACGTGTAAAAACAGCTGTGTAAACATGATCCCAGATCACTCTAAGCACACAGTTATAATAGAAAACAACTGTAGTTAGTGTAGTGATTTTGATATCCAATGTATTTAGATACTTATTTAATTTGATTTAATTTATTTAATTAATTGCATTACATATACTGTATTTCAATCAATCAATCAATCAATGTTTATTTATATAGCCCTAAATCACAAGTGTCTCAAAGGGCTGTACGAGCCACAACGACATCCTCGGTACAGAGCCCACATACTTAATATCTATATAGGTACACGTACTTCATCCATCCATCCATCCATCTTCAAACGCTTATCCGGAATCGGGTCGCAGGGTCAACAGCTCCAGCAGAGACCCCCAGACTTCCCTCTCCAGAGCAACATTAGCAACTTCCTCCTGGGGAATCCCGAAGCGTTCCCAGGCCAGAAAGGAGATGTAATCCCCCCCATCTGGTCTTTGGCCTGCCACGGGGTCTCCTCCCAGTGGGACGTGCAACGAGGACCTCCCTAGGGAGATGCTCCAACCACCTAAGCTGGCTCCTTTCCAAGCGAAGGAGCAGCGGCTCTACTCCGAGTCTCTCTCGGGTGACTGAACTTCTCACCCTGTCTCTAAGGAAGATGCCAGCCACCCTTCTGAGGAAACTCATTTCGGCCGCTTGTATCCGCGATCTTATTCTTTCGGTCATGACCCACACTTCATGACCATAGGTGAGAGTAGGAATCAGTGGAGGCTCCTCCATAGAGGTGGAGGAGGCCTGGCCTCCCCAATAATTTGAGAGAAGAGAGAGATTTAAAAAAAACAATAAATATATTTATTTTATTTATTTATTTTAACAAAAAACATATTTTTTATTTTTTATATTCATATTATTTTAGTTTTGTTCATAAATCTAAATGTTCCCATGGCTAAAACCCAATATTGCAATTGTAAAGCAACAGGCCAGATTTCCCTATCAGTTTGTATTAAGGGAGGCCAGGCCTCCCCTAGGAAATTAGCTTCTCATAGAAGTCAATGTAATGCATGCTTTTTCATGCCAATATGTGATTGGCCAGATCACTGAAAATGGGTGGGCAACGGAGGCCTGGCCTCACCATGCATTGTGTCCAGGGCTGAAAGATTGACATTTTGTTCGTCCAATCACATGCTACTGGTTCATTTGGAATCAATCCTTTCCTTTCCTAATCAACACAGAAGCCATTTTGAGAATTCGCCAGCCACTTCAGTCAAACAAACACTCGCCATAGTGGCTACGAGTGTCCTATCAACTTGTGCTTTTCAGGAAATTTAGAGAACACCCCTGGCTATCATCCGTGAAGTTTATAGCTCATATAGCCAAATATTTTTGCTTAAAACGACCTCGGAAATCGGCGAGATTCTGGCGCAATTTGAGAATGATGAAGCCAGCACCAACCTGTGGAGTGGAGTCCAGGAGAGAGCATGCCGCCCCTCAGCTAAACCAGATGTGAGTTGAACTAATTAGATGTCTCTACCAGTGTTACACCACTAGTTCTCAGTAGTAATAACACTCCATTTTGTCTGTGTTTCTCAGCAGATAAAGCCAACTGGAACCATATTTTTACATATTTTATATTAAATATATTGAATAAAACTACATATGATAAAGAAAGTGTTATCTTATCTTTTTTATATGCTAAACTTGATTAAATTGGTGATTACATGTTGAAGCTGTAGAAGAATGAAAAATGTAAGCTAAACAAAATTGTTTTTAACTACATAATTAAAATTCCTGCCTTTTACACATGTTCACTTGGCGTTTATATAACATCCAAATGTCATTTCTCAGCTTAATTATCAGGCAGGCTCATAGACTTACAGCAATGTAATTTCTTCAGGAAGGCACAAGGCTAAGCTCTGCACAATGAATTGCATCAGCAAGAACTTTCTGACTGTAGCTTACACTCCAAATAGTATGCCTTTGGCCAGCACAAAGACAGATAAGAGAACAGGGAACATTCCATCGCGAGTGAAGTGAGCAAGCGGAAAAAAATGGCCTCCTCAATTCTGGAAGTCACCAGCCTCCACTGGTAGGAATGTAGATAGCTCGGTAGACCAAGAGCTTTGCCTTCTGGCTCAGCTCTCGTTTCGTCACAACAGTGCGGCAGAGAGATTGCAATACTGCCCCAGCTGCTCCGATTCTCCGGCTGATTTCCTTCTCCATCTTTCCCTCACTCGTGAACAAGACCCCGAGATACTTAAACTCCTCCACCTGGGACAGATTCTCGTCCTCTACCTGGACGAGGGGGCGGGTGGCGTGGCTGGGGGCGGAAGGCGTGGTTGGGGGCGTGGTTAAGGGCGTGGTTAAGAGGGGAGTATATTTACAGCTAGAATTCACCAACTCAAGTATTTCACATATATATATATATATATATATATATATATATATATATATATATATATATATATATATATATATATATATAATGTATAAAATACTTGACTTTCAGTGAATTCTAGCTATATATATATATATATATATATATATATATATATTTATTTTATTATATATATAATACATTTTGCGAGGTGGCCCATAATACTGGGCTGTGAACGGTGCTGCGCTGCCGCCGCCATGTGCTTCGTTCTCCGTTCATGAATAAGTATATCATTTCGGCCACCGTGTTCAATGGAGAAGTCTGTTTTACAAAATGTACAGGCAACATACCCCTTCCCCTTCGAACTGTCCTGGATGAACTGAAATTCTTGTTTCCATTCGTTTTGGAACTTGCAAGCGTATTTCTTCATCTTGCTCGTCGACGGCGTCGCCATGTCTGTAACTTCCTCGTTCTTCTGCTTCTTCTCCTTGTTGTGTGTGCAGTTGTGCACTCAACTCTCTAAAAGCCGTAGATGTTATGACGTCATTGGGCAGGCAAGCTGTTTATATTGTGGGAAAGCGGACGTGAGAACAGGCTGTCCCCACTCAGGGCCGAATTGAGCAGGAGGGGGCGTGGCCTCCAGCTCCGGCTGAATACCGGGAGTTTGTCGGGAGAAAATTTCTGCCGGGAGGTTATAGGGAGAGGCGCTGAATACCGGGAGTCTCCCGGTAAAACCGGGAGTCTCCCGGTAAAACCGGGAGGGTTGGCAAGTATGCCAAATACCAGAACCAAGACTCTCGGTTATGCAACATTAAGTCATGATGGCCCCCACCTGCCAGAGAGCCTCAGGACTGCAGGGACTGTTTATGTTGTTTTTTTTAAAAAGCGTTAAGACACACTTTTTTTTTTTTTTTTAAGACACCTTTTTAATCACACTTTCTACTGATCATAATACACTTAGGTTCCTATTTTCACTCTGTTATTTTCTATATTAATTATTGCTATTATTAGTAAAAAATTTCTCAATCGCCTAATGTTTGTATTCATTTATTAATGTATTATTTTTATTTCATTTTTACATATGGTAAAATATTTGTTCTACTATTTTTTAGATGGTATTAATTTTAGTCCAGTGTGGACTCCTCCATAGGATGTGTTTTTCCTTAATCTTCAGTGCCATGCCATGTTTTGTTATTGTTTATAGTGCTGCGTGCATGCGTGTGTGTGTGTAAATGGTAAATGGGTTGTACTTGTATAGCGCTTTTCTACCTTCAAGGTACTCAAAGCGCTTTGACACTATTTCCACATTCACCCATTCACACACACATTCACACACTGATGGCGGGAGCTGCCATGCAAGGCCCTAACCACGACCCATCAGGAGCAAGGGTGAAGTGTCTTGCTCAAGGACCCAACGGACGTGACGAGGCTGGTAGAAGGTGGGGATCGAGCCAAGAACCCTCAAGTTGCTGACACGGCCACTCTCCCAACCGCGCCACGGTGTGTGTGTGTGTGTGTGTGTGTGTGTGTGTGTGTGTGTGTGTGTGTGTGTGTGTGTGTGTGTGTGTGTGTGTGTGTGTGTGTGTGTGTGTGTGTGTGTGTGTGTGTGTGTGTCTTTTTTTCTCTTTTTTATTTTGGTGTAAAGCGCTTTGTGTTGCCACTTGCCTGTGCATGAAAAGTGCCATATAAACAAAGTCTGATTCTGGTTCTGATTGACTGATTGAACAACAACATTGCACTGAAATTCCATGTGTCTTCAGTGTCTATGACTAAGGCAAAGCAATCATGAAGTCAATTTTTGGTTGTGACAGATGCGATATGTAAATAATTGCAGGGCGTAATCAATATGATTCATAAGATGATGATGGGGCGGCGTGGCGAAGTTGGTAGAGTGGCCGTGCCAGCAATCGGAGGGTTGCTGGTTACTGGGGTTCAATCCCCACCTTCTACCATCCTAGTCACGTCCGTTGTGTCCTTGGGCAAGACACTTCACCCTTGCTCCTGATGGCTGCTGGTTAGCGCCTTGCATGGCAGCTCCCGCCATCAGTGTGTGTGTGAATGTGGAAATACTGTCAAAGTGCTTTGAGTACCTTGAAGGTAGAAAAGCGCTATACAAGTATAACCCATTTATCATTTACATTATGGACAATGTGACGACGCCTTAAACAATGTAACTTTTTGCATGGATACCATAATGGGACAGAGACACTGAATTCCCCAGAAGGGATGACATTTTGTGTAAGTAGAAACAAGAACATCTGAGGGCTACATGACTAACAGGACTAGGGATGTCCGATAATGGCTTTTTGCCGATATCCGATATTCCGATATTGTCCAACTCTTTAATTACCGATACCGATATCAACCGATACCGATATCAACCGATATATACAGTCGTGAAATTAACACATTATTATGCCTAATTTGGACAACCAGGTATGGTGAAGATAAGGTACTTTTAAAAAAAAATTAATAAAATAAAATAAGATAAATAAATTAAAAACATTTTCTTGAATAAAAAAGAAAGTAAAACAATATAAAAACAGTTACATTGAAACTAGTAATTAATGAAAACTAGTAAAATTAACTGTTAAAGGTTAGTACTATTAGTGGACCAGCAGCACGCACAATCATGTGTGCTTACGGACTGTATCCCTTGCAGACTGTATTGATATATATTGATATATTATGTAGGAACCAGAATATTAATAACAGAAAGAAACAACCCTTTTGTGTGAATGAGTGTCAATGAGTGTAAAAAAAAAAAAAAAAAAACGATACCGATAATAAAAAAAAACGATACCGATAATTTCCGATATTACATTTTAACGGCAGGCCGATATTATCGGACATCTCTAAACAGGACTACCCTTCATTTCTCCAAAGCTCCAGCCTCCACCCTTTAGCTCCACCCTTTTTGCTATTTTTCTTCTTTGACTGGGCCTTTCTGTGGATTATTAAAACCAGAAGTCTACAGGACTTGGAGCAGCGTGGTTTTTTGTCTTCGATTTAAACTACAAAGCCTACACAGCAAGTTGTCCAGAAAGGTAATTCTTAAACAACAAAACAATTGGAAACCTAAGGTTCTTTAAACCGTGACTGTGTTTTAGTGTTTGTTGTTGGAAACTTGTTGGAGCGGGTTTTTCCTCTTGTTGGAACAGTTTTGTAGTAAGAATGCAGTTTGTCTTGGATCGTGTCTTTCTGACTAAACATTGCTGTGGCAGATTGGATGAGGAGTTGGGTTTCAAAGGGGCTATTAACTTACCAACATCATTATATGAAGCGACCATTACGGTAAACCATTAAGAGCAGGGATGGAACTTTGTATCTTCTTTACTTACTTTGTATTTAATTGATTATTGCTAGTTTGTGAAATGTGTTTTTTTATAGCATTCCATTCTCAAACTGACAATCATCAGCCTTCAACACACTGCCTGAGTTGGTGGTCAAGTACAAGGAAAGACATGAGGTGAGTACCCCAAAACAAACTATAACATCTTATTGTAAGAATGTAGAATATGTACAGTAAGGGCCTGATCTACTGAAGATTTGTGTCTATCAAACTGATCTACTAAGTTCGTGCGCAAAGGATTACCTTTTGTAAATGAGCAAAATAGCTCACGCAATCCATTTAGCGTGTCTGTCTTCATGTACAGTACATGCAGAATATATTCTGATTAGAATGCCCTGCATACTAGGAGGAGGAAATGCAAATATAATCATTTAGAACTCGCAATGGGATTTAACAGGACTAAAACTGTTTTGTGACCACTGATTTGCATCTACAGAATATTTATCACATTTGGAAGGTAAGTGCCAACTGGCACAGTTACCCACAAATGGCTGTGAGAAGGGAGGTGATCGCACTTCAACCACAGACAATAATCATCCATCCTACGTGTAGCAACACATTTGCTCTGTCAGAAAAAAAAAAGTAATATAATCTAATTAGTAATATAAATATCATCTATTAATAGATCACCAACAACATGCCCACTAACAGTACACGCCATTTTTAGAGTTTACAAACGTTGTTTACTTTGTCATATTTGAATCTTAGTACGTTTGTAGATCAGGTCTAAGTATTCACAGCTCTTCACTTATTCCAAACAATAAATTGTTTTTTATTTACTCTTCAAATTTCAACACATAACAAAAACCCATAGTGATTGTTTTTAAATGTTTTCAATTTAAAAACAAATTAAAAAATCATGTTGTCATTTTAGGGTGAATTTATTTATTCATCCGAATGCAGCTGAGATAGGCTCCAGCACCCCCCGCCACCCCGATAGGGAGAAGCGGTAGAAAATGGATGGATGGATGGATGGAATAAGGCTATATTACCATATGTAGGGGAAAGTCAAGTGCTGTAAATAATGGATGGATGGGTGGATAGATAGATAGATAGATAGATAGATAGATAGATAGATAGATAGATAGATAGATAGATAGATAGATAGATAGATAGATAGATAGATAGATAGATAGATAGATAGATAGATAGATAGATAGATAGATAGATAGATAGATAGATAGATAGATAGATAGATAGATACCGTATTTTTCGGAGTATAAGTCGCTTCGGAGTATAAGTCGCACCGGCCGAAAATGCATAATAAAGAAGGAAAAAAGCATACATAAGTCGCACTGGAGTATAAGTCTCATTTTTTGGGGAAATGTATTTGATAAAACCCAACACCAAGAATAGACATTTGAAAGGCAATTTAAAATAAATAAAGAATAGTGAACAACAGGCTGAATAAGTGTATGTTATATGACGCATAAATAACCAACTGAGAACGTGCCTGGTATGTTAACGTAACATATTGTGGTAAGAGTCATTCAAATAACTATAACATATAGAACATGCTATACGTTTACCAAACAATCTGTCACTCCTAATCGCTAAATCCGATGAAATCTTATACGTCTAGTCTCTTACGTGAATGAGCTAAATAATATTATTTGATATTTTACGGTAATGTGTTAATAATTTCACACATAAGTCGCTCCTGAGTATGAAAAAAAACTGCGACTTATAGTCCGAAAACTACGGTAGATAGATAGATAGATAGATAGATAGATGGATAGATAGATAGATAGATAGATAGATAGATAGATAGATAGATAGATAGATAGATAGATAGATAGATAGATAGATAGATAGATAGATAGATAGATAGATAGATAGATAGATAGATAGATAGATAGATAGATAGATAGATAGATAGATAGATAGATAGATAGATAGATAGATAGATGGATGGATGGATGGATGGATGGATGGATGGATGGATGGATGGATGGATGGATGGATAGATAGATAGATAGATAGATGTTTTTCGGATTATAAATCGCAGTTTTTTTCATAGTTTGGCCGTGGGTGCGACATATACTCCGGAGCAACTTATGTGTGAAATTACTAACACATTACCGTAAAATATCAAATAATATTATTTATCTAATTCACGGACGAGACGAAGCAAAATGTCAGCAATCGTCACACACATGTCAACCAATAAGAATTTGGCGGGGGAGGGTCATGGCAGAAGTGCATTGTGGGTCATGGGATGCTAACTGCTATATGCTACTGACGTATCTATTAAAATGGATAATTTCTACATTGGCGGTAATTTATAAAAACTGACCAAAAATGGCAACGAAAAGGAAATCATATACTGCAGATTGCAAGCTGGACGTAGTGAAATATGCAGCAGAAAACGGCGATCGAGCAGCAGAAAGAAAGGAAGCACAGCATACCAGGAGCGACAACGAGGAAGAAGATTTTATCGGATTTATCGATCAGGAGTGACAGATTGTTTGGTATACTTATACTCCGGAGCGACTTATAGTCCGAAAAATACGGTCGGTAGATAGATAGATAGATAGATAGATAGATAGATAGATAGATAGATAGATAGATAGATAGATAGATAGATAGATAGATAGATAGATAGATAGATAGATAGATAGATAGATAGATAGATAGATAGATAGATAGATAGATAGATAGATAGATAGATAGATAGATAGATAGATAGATAGATAGATAGATAGATAGATAGATAAAAATGAATGTTTAAGATGAAAATTAATGTTTATTTTCCAGGTCGCAGACTTTTTCAAAAGCACAGATCCTCCAGGATTTTGACTCTGTTTGCCAAACACTCTCTGCGTGTAACAACAAAGGCTTTAAACAAGAATTTGAGGTAAATTGTCTGTTTGTTGAAAATGTTAGCAGGGCAAAAGTACAATTTAAAACTTGACTTCCTTGTATTGCTTCCCTACTTGATTCAGATGCTTTTCAGACTTCCAGAGAATGTTTCCTTGCCACAAGCTGGCCAACACAATTACGATCATAGGTCAAATAAACCCATTTTCTTTTTGCTTTTAGGCCACACATTCCAAATATAAGCTACATAACTTCTAATTATTAAAACTGTCATGACTTCTCATGACAGTTTTAGAATTTGCTCATTTATGTTCCTGTGTTTTGTGTTTTTTCCCCTCCAGCATTCTTATTTTCAGTTCCATTTCCTGTTTGCCTCCCATTGTCACCAATCCTCAAGTCTGAGCACTAGTTTCCTTTACCTGTTGGTAATTGACAATCAGGACACACCTGTTCCTGGTTACCAGTCAGGATGCTTTATATGACAGTCCTGTGGTCTGGATCTTTGTGCTCTGGACCTCTATCCTGCATAGAGTTTCCTGTGCCACCTGTGACTAATGGTTTTTCCTTTTGTGCACTTCCCTGTTGCACTATAATTGGGTTATTGTGTGCACTCCCTAGCTGCACTATTTTTTGTTTTGTGTGTGGTCTCTAGCTGCACAATTTTTTGTTTTGTGTGTGGTCTCTAGCTGCACTAGTTTTTGTTTTGTGTGCTGTCCCTAGCTGCACAAGTTTTTGTTTTGTGTGTGGTCTCTAGCTGCACTAGTTTTTGTTTTGTGTGCTGTCCCAAGCTGCATTTTTTATTTTGTATTTTTTATCAAATACATTTTTACCGGCACGCCGTCTCCTGTTTCTGCACTGGGGTCAAGACCAACACACACCGTAACAAAAGGTGTCATATCTAAGATTTTCCTCATTGATCCCTCCTGACAAATAAGGGTTGTTTTTTTTCTCTGACATAATCATACATTTTCGTCTTGAGGCACCTCCCAGAGGAGGCCCCTCACACTCTGAAAACCAAGCGACTATAAAATGTATTCGACAACAGTAATGACCACTTCAATACCATCAATTCAACACTGGCTTGGTAAAAAAGAGAAGTCATGCCATTGCCATGGCAACCCGGGATCATCGAATCTATAAAATAGTTTGGGGGCACCTTTTATGACCCAACAATATTTTGTGAGCCATGAGAAGACCAAAACGTTTTTTTAGGGTTTAGTTTACAAAATATTAGGGTTGTCCAAATTAGTGCGATTAATTGGCTTGATCCATCATCATTATTAATCTGATTTACAATGTTAATCGTTTGACACTACTAAATATTCCTTATTGCTCATGTAATGATATCACTGTCTTTTTAAAGAAGCTAAATGATGTCGGCAAAGATCTGTCAATGAAAGTGGGGGAGTTAGAGGCTAACAGAGAAAAGAACCGCTACCCGTACATTTTACCATGTGAGTACACAACATACTGTGCTTGTATGTGAAGCAACCCTTGCTTTTCATTTTCTCAACTACGTGTTGGTACAGATGACCACTGTCGGGTGAGATTGTCCATTCAAAACTCCAATCCCAACTCTGACTACATCAATGCAAATTTTGTGCCAGTAAGACACGACACACCATCGCAGCATAGATGATTTGTTATCAGATAGTTATTGTGAATTTGTACACAGGGCGGAGGATCAGAACGAGACTTCATCTGCACCCAGGGCCCAACGCTAAACACTATAGTTGATTTCTGGAGGATGGTGTGGGAGCAGAACGTGAGGGTAATCGTCATGGTGACAGCTGTGAAACACAAGGACATAGTGAGACATGTTACCTTTGTGTTGATGTGCGTAAGTGTGTGAGTGTGTGTGCCTTTAAACATCTCACTTTATCTCGGAGCCTTGGCAAGTAATACAATTGTAACAAGCAGGAATCAATGCTTTCTTGCCAAAGTTTCTTGTTACACTAAAATTACAAAAAATAACATATTAATTCTTCATACCCTCCATTTGAAAGGCTTATACTTGTGATACATCTTTTTACTGACGTGTTCAGACTGGAAAATTCGTTGTCAGTGGGGTTGGTGTAATTGTATAAAAAATAGGTTCTTTTTTTTTTTTTTTACGTAATTATTGGAGTTTTTAAGGAACAAATAAACATACACTTGATGGAAAATCCAAAAAAAATACATGTATCTAAACTAAAAAAAAAGAGTTGAATAATAATAAGTGTGAAAGTAGGACAATTACATTTTGCTCATCAATAAATACACAATTTGAAAAAATAACATTATAATCATTAATAAAGATAACAAAACAAAAAAAAAATAGGTTCGACTACAATACTATGTCTCTGGCGAATTGGTTTTTTTTTTCATTGTTAAAGGGGAACTGCACCAAACAGACAACTGTCCATCGAGTGAGTCACTTTAATATCGACCATGATACGCAGCACGCCAACTACAGTACATACGCTGACTGGCTAGCTGTTTACAAAGAAAACATGAAATGTGGGCTAATATCTTACAGATACTGTAATATGAATGTTCATGTTATTCAGTAAGTAAAGATTGGTGTCCTATTGCAGTATTGTGCATTACAAACTCAAACACGTTTCGTGTTGACGTAGAAGCTAGCTTATCTCTTTCTGTAGTTAGCTTTTACGACTAACACCGTATCACGCTGATGTGTTACTACGCTAGAAAAAGGGTTCCTCAGTGTTAGCTCTTACAAAAACAATGTTGCTACAGCTTGGTTATTATACAGGTTACGGGACATAAATTAAGTATTGGTGCCGATTTTTGAATACCTTTTTAAAATGATTTAGAGACAGAATGGATTGCTGCTATTAGATGCATTGCTTGCTACCTAGAACAAGCCGATTTTTATATGTTAGAATGCAAAAAAAACACTTTTGTCTTTTTTGTATCTCATGATTGTAAACAATACGCACAATTCCAAAGAAGTGCAGTTCCCCTTTTAGCTGTCCTATTAAGTGATGTTTAAAAAAAAAGATTTCACATCCAAATCGCGTTTCTCATTTATTTGGATTTTAAATTGAATCATAATTTAAAAAAACAAAAAAAACAACAAAACAAAATATATTTGTTTTTTAAGGATACATTTTTAAAAATATATTTTTAAATAGATCTGGCTCACTCACTTACATCCATTGAATCCGGGAAGTATTCACAGCACCTCACTTTTTCCACATGTTCTTATGTTACAGCCTTACTCTAATATGGAATACATAAATTTTGTTCTCAAAACTCCACAGATACTATCCAATAATGACTATGTGAAGAAAAAAAATGTTTAAACATTTTTGCAAATGTATTAAAAATAAAAAACTGAGAAATCACATATGTATATAAGTATTCACAGCCTTTGCTCAATACTTTGTTGATGCACCTTTGGAACACATGCAGCCTGAAGTACGTTTGAATATGATGCCACAAGCTTGGCACATCTTTCTTTGGGCAGTTTCGTTCATTCCTCTTTACAGCACCTTTCATGCTTCATCAGGTTGGATGGGAAGCGCTGGTTTTCATACAGGGCAGTGGTCACCAAAAAACCAAAGCAAGATCTCCCCCTTTGTCAACTATGTTCAGGGTCGCGGGGGGTGCTGGAGCCTATATGTGTGTGTATATATATATATATATATATATACACACACACACACAATTACTGTCACTGCAGTAATCATCCACGAAATGCGTGTCTAGTATTTGTTTAATTGAAGTATTATGCAGTAGACGTCAAAAATCTGCTTGGATGGTGCAGGTGCTGTGTGACGAGTATTGGTCTCTGCAATCAGGAACAGTTTATCACGGACCTTTCCAAGTGAGGACAGTAACTCGGAAACAATTGGGCCCAGATTATTTTACCTCCACCATTCACCTCAGACAGGTTAGAATAATTTGTCTTCTCCATTCTACTTTGTAATCACGACTTGGTAGGTGCTTACCTAGGTTTGTGCCACGTCAAAGGCTGGTGTTCTGTGTTTCAGAGAGA
Organism: Entelurus aequoreus; assembly: GCF_033978785.1. Lineage (NCBI taxonomy): Eukaryota > Metazoa > Chordata > Actinopteri > Syngnathiformes > Syngnathidae > Entelurus > Entelurus aequoreus. Next base: position 40,069,466 of record NC_084737.1, on the reverse strand, counting down.
CTGTCTCACAAAAAGGATCATAACACACTATCAATATCCATCCTGGCCCGACCGCGGCGTTCCAACGGACCCTTCCTCACTCTGTCGCTTTACAGATCACGTGCGATGTCTTTTGCAAGACATGCCACGTCTGGGGCCAGCTGTGGTGCACTGCAGGTCTGACCTTTGGCCTTCTGCACATCTTAACATTACCTCCATGCCATCCAGAGGCTTATGATCCCTCTCTGCTGTTTATCAGTGCAGGCGTAGGACGATCGGGGACATTTGTCGCACTGCTGTGGATGATGCAGCTGTGCATATGCGGCAGGCGGCCTGATATCCAAGCTGCTGTTGCTGACCTACGACTACGTAGAATGTGGATGGTTCAGACTCTGGTTGGTTATGCACCCAAAAACAAGAAAAAAAATATCTGAAACAAGTGTCACACAATTGCTTAAAGAAGTAAAAAGTGCTGAGAGGGAGCTCAAATGTTTTGCTCTTGGATTCTGCATTTTCTCAGGAAATCCAATACTAAAGTGGATGAAGAGACAATGCAGTTGCTTATAGTTTTACCAACTTTTTGACAAAAATGTGATCAAGGAGACTTGATAGAGTAATACAACTAAGTGACCTTATATGCATGTGTTCAGACTGTAAATATCAGAAGCATCTTATCAAGCCACTTTTCCTGTGTGTATTAGGAGCAGTATATATTTGTTCATCAGTGTCTGCTATACTGGCTAAGCGGTGGAACGTCACAAGGGTAAGAAGAGAGAACCACAACATTGACATGACCGACAAACTTGAACTCGTATTACAACCCTGATTACCTTTTTTTTTTTTATAAACAGCTTTACACACTTGGAGCATGCAAACCAAGAAGCTAGGGGAAGAAATCGCCATCACAGACAAAAAACTAATTCAGAAGAACCTCAGGGCACATTGCAGCTACTGCGGAGACTGCTACCCTCATCCCTGCTAAATCTAGGCTCACATGCTTCTTAAACTACCTTCAGAAAGTCTTGGTGGTTGGAAGTGGAAAAAACGCAGGCTGCACTTCCGTCACAAGTAGCTAATCCGGAAAACAAAGGAGCAGCAACATGCACACCACAAAGGAAGTGTGACAACCTGCCAGGCTGGCCGAACCTGTTCCTAACTTGCAGGTCTCATGGGAACAATCCGGCTGCTATCATGCATACATATCCACAGCTTAGGTTCTCATACTGCATCAATGTATGACAAGTTACCCAATGGTTATTTTTGTAGCCTGTTTTATACTTTGACCTTTATTAAGATTTGTTTAAAAAATGATCACTGTGTATTGATTTATTCTCACACAATGTAGGCTACCAGTACTTATGGATGCACGTGAACAATTCATACTGGACGTACAAGAAAGGCAAACACATGGTATTGCAGCTGTACAAAGAAAGGGTTTCAAAAAACCCACAGGCACTGCCAGTATCCTCAGATGACAGTGATTAATAATATAAGACAGAACTAAGTATTTTACATTATAGTACAGTATGGGCTCATCGCCTTGATCAGTCATTTCACGGATGTCATTTAATAAAGACAAATAAATCAAATCTTAGAATTATTTCAGGCTTGGTGATTTGAGGGAAGAAGGGAGCATTCAGGAGGCCAGGAGAGGGGCAGAGACACAAATATTCCAAAGAAAGTCTCCAGTTAGTGTGATTTACTGCTGTACCACAAGCAGCCTCACACAACTTTCACGTCCTTCTATTAACTTGGCTCCAGACATAAGTCAAAATAAAAGATGTCACGCCATTTAAAGGCCTACTGAAACCCACTACTACCGACCACGCAGTCTGATAGTTTATATATCAATGATGAAATCTTAACATTGCAACACATGCCAATACGGCCGGGTTAACTTATGAAGTGCAATTTTAAATTTCCCGGGAAACTTCCGGCTGAAAACGTCTAGGTATGATGACGTTTGCGCGTGACGTCAAGGGTTGAAGCAGAAGTATTGGGACACCATTGTATCCCAATACAAACAGCTCTGTTTTCATCGCTAAATTCTACAGTATTCTGGACATCTGTGTTGGTGATTTTTTTGCAATGTGTTCAATTAACAATGGAGACTGCAAAGAAGAAAGCTGTAGGTGGGATCGGTGTATTAGCGGCTGGCTACAGCAACACAACCAGGAGGACTTTGAGTTGGATAGCAGACGCGCTACCGTGAGTACAGCTTTGGCTTCCAAACATTTGATCGCTTGCCCGTACGTGCGTGGCGCTATGTGCATGTCACGTACGTAACTTTAGGGAAATATGTTTCTTGCCGACTCTGATAGCGGCCGGGGTGTTGTAGAAAGCTACAACGCCCGCCGCCGCGCCGCTGTCCTCACCTTGACTTCCTCCGTCTCCGGGCCGCCGACCGCATCTATGATCGGGTGAAGTCCTTCGTCGCGCCGTCGATCGCTGGAACGCAGGTGAGCACGGGTGGTGATGAGCAGATGAGAGCTGGCGTAGGTGGAGAGCTAATGTTTTTAGCATAGCTCTGTCGAGGTCCCGTAGCTAAGTTAGCTTCAATGGCGTCGTTAGCAACAGCATTGCTAGGCTTCGCCAGGCGGTACAGCATTAACCGTGTGGTTACAGGTCCAGAGTTTGGTAGTATTATTGATCTTCTGTCTATCCTTCCAGTCAGGGGCTTATTTCGCCTGTTTCTATATGCAGTTAAGCACGATGCTATCACGTTAGCTCCGTAGCTAAAGTGTTTCGCCGATATATTGTTGTGGAGATAAAAGTCACTGTGAATGTCCATTTCGCGTTCTCGACTCTCATTTTCAAGAGGATATAGTATCCGAGGTGGTTTACAATACAAATCCGTGATCCACAATAGAAAAAGGAGAGAGTGTGGAATCCAATGATCCCTTGTACCTAAGTTACGGTCAGAGCGAAAAAAGATAGGTCCTGCACTGCACTCTAATCCTTCACTCTCACGTCCCTCGTCCACGAATCTTTCATCCTGGCTCAAATTAATAGGGTAATCGTCGCTTTCTCGGTCCGAATCGCTCTCGCTGCTGGTGTAAACAATGTGCAAATGTTCAACCTGTGACGTCACGCTACTTCCGGTACAGGCAAGGCTTTTTTATCAGCGACCAAAACTTTATCGTCGATGTTCTCTACTAAATCCTTTCAGCAAAAATATGACAATATCGCGAAATGATCAAGTATGACACATAGAATGGATCTGCTATCCCCGTTTAAATAAGAAAATTTCATTTCAGTAGGCCTTTAAAACTTGGGCTACTTGGCGCAGCCTTAATACCACGGCGGTATCTGTTGTGACAACGGATACAAAGACAAATGATAAAGGCAGGAAAAGAAATATATGAAATATATTAGAGTTATGTTTTCGGAAAGCATATTAACAAATGATCCAGAGTAATGGTTAAAAAGAGCCAATATTAAAAGTATTTCAAATATAACAGGCAGAGTACAAGTATCCTTTGGCTAATCAGAAATAATAAGAAAAAAAAGGTGAGGAATTTCTGTGGATGAGGCATAATGACCTGTATTGATTGTGGTTATGTACAAGAGAGTGTATATAGAGTCATGATGAATATAAACTTATATATGCCACCTTTGAGGCACACAGAAGGGTGAGAGGGAATATAAAACTACTGGTGATTTATCAATCAAAAGATTGAACAAAGAGAAAGGAGAAGTCTAGTTCAAGTGGCTTTCTCCTCCAGTCCAATTATTGGACACTCTCCGATATTTGAATGGCTTCGTGGATTTCACGGACAACAAGAATTCGGGCCAGCATCTGCTCCAACTGCTCTTTAGGGATTGGCTGAGTGGAGTACCAGATGGGGCTGTTTGGAGCCACTACGGGCTCCGGAGTCAGGTAGAAGGTGTCATTGCGTCCCTTGGCGCTCTGCGGACTGACAGATAAAAAGGATATGCACTTATTAACATGTAAGCTGTTTTTTACAGTTATTGCTAAATGTAACAGTTTTGTTTTCATTTGAAGTGTTCTTGCAGCACAGAAGACGTCCACTAACACCACATCAAATGCTCAGAATGTTTAGCTTTTCACAAAGAGACTCAAGAATATTTTTATTTCAGGGTAGGAACTCCACTGAGATCGGAGGGCTCTTTACCCCCTCTGTAGCAGTCACAATTTCCAACTGATCTTTTTCACAGTTGGAATAAATTTATAATGTCTTTTTAATGACTATGTGTCAAATTACTTCTATTGAGAAATGTTTTAAGTATTACATAAAATAATGTATTTCTTTACCATGACAATATAACAGATAATGAAACAGCAGTAAAACCTCAAAAAAGACATTTACTTGCATACCCAAAGAACGATATATAAAACAAGAAAAAAAAAAAAAGCTACTTAATGTATGAAATCACATGCAAATCACACGTGAGATAAAAGGGAAGAACTTTCAATACAAGAGAGAAAGAACTAGGACTTCGTGATAATGGCAAAAAACTAAATCACAATTGATTTAGCCTTCTACCTCGATGTCGGTTAATGCAGTGCTTCTCAATTATTTTCTGCCAAAATACACCAACAGGTAAAAATGATGGTTTTGCATAATAGGACCCCGTTAACAAAGTACATGAATAAACTGAGCAGAAAAACATCTGCAACTTGAACCAATTTCCATAAGTGATTCTCAATACACAGAAAAAAGGGCATTTTTAATAATCCTAATAGTGTCTTTGAACATGTTCTAAAAATGTAAACCTGGGTCACTAGTCAACCTTATGGGCTATTTTCTTTAAAAAAGCTATGGTTTTCATCTTGTTTTGTGCAAAATTTGCAACAATATTACTTATTTTGTAGTTTATCAGAAACATTAAACATTCATATACGCATTTACTTTTCGGGAACATATAGGTCTTGACTTACTAAATGTTTGCATGTACTAAAATACGAGCAAACCTGATCTACTAAACGTTTACAAACTGGATGGCGTCTGTTAAATCAGCATCTCGGTCTTCATTTTATGCAGAATATATGCTGATCATTAAAACACCCACATTACTGGAAGATGAAAATGCAAATATAATTATTTAGCACGCGCAATGTGACTCAACACTCATCGTTTTGTGAACACTATTTTGCTTTTTATTTAGCAAGAACATGCAAACTAACAGTTCCAAACACGGCTGCAGGATCAGTGATCGTGCAGCACACACAGACGATGGACAGAAAATAATTATCCATCATACATGTGTGTCAACATTTTGGACGATCAGAAATAAAACAAATATATATTAGACATATCTATTCAGCTATTTCCTTTTATAATTTTATAGCAGGGTTGGACATTTCATCTAATTTTGATTTTGATTATGGTTACTCACGATCATGAACATATAATCATTAAAAAAAATATTAATGGGCCGCAAAGCGTACATGCAAATTCTGGAGCTTGTAACGGTGAAACGAATGAGGAGCAAATGAGTGAAAAAACGCAGCAAAAGTCAGTCTTCTCACAACGTAAATAATGTTCAATCGCTGGAAGTGCAGTCCAGATGAACAAAATAAAGAAATATGACTAACAGTACCATAGAAGTTGAAACAACATTTAAAAAGAGCAACGACTTTAGTTTCAATATTAAGATTAAGATTAAAGTACCAATGATTGTCACACACACACACACTAGATGTGGTGAAATTTGTCCTCTGCATTTGACCCATCTCCTTGGGGAGCAGTGCTGCAGCTCACCAGTAATCCTGCCCAGAATGCGGACTTGCAGGCACTCAGAGAATGTCTATTTGATCGTATTGGTCCCGACTAGGAGAATTAACACACCCACTTATTTAATCGGAAAAGGCATTTTTATATGCAGGGTTTCCCGCAGCACTTTATTGTTAAGGCACCGCCTAAACTAAAGTCTTAACAAGCTGCTCCGCTTAGTTCTGCCTCTGCCAGTACGTCTCTGCAGCACCCAGCATTGTCCCACCCACAGAACCATCTGATTGTTACATGCAGAGCAGTAACACCCAATCAGCAGTGCGTATTCAGAGCGCATGTAAAAGCCAATCAGAAGTGTATATTCAGAGCGCATGGAGTCAGTGCTCCTTCGATGGAGTGAGCAGAAAGGTAAGCATAATGCACTGGACTCTCCCCAAATTATAATAAACACTTCCAAGTCAACTACTAGTAACATCAGTATGAGCCCGTTGACGTTTTAGAAAATAAGCGGCAGCTCAGCTTGCTTGCAGTCCTTGAGGTGAAGTCTAATTAGCTTTTAGTGTAACGTTAGCTCACTGTGGGGTGTGTGTGTGTGTTACGGACAGCAAAGCCCTGTCTGTCTGAGAGAAAGACAAGCATTATTAAGTTAAAGTTAACTTTAAGTTAAAGTACCAATGATTGTCACACACACACACACACACACTAGGTGTGGTGAAATGTGTCCTCTGCATTTGACTCATTCCCTTGTTCACCCCCTGGGAGGTGAGGGGAGCAGTGGGCAGCAGCGGTGTCGCACCCGGAAATAATTTTTGGTGATTTAACCCCCAATTCCAACCCTTGATGCTGAGTGCCAAGCAGGGAGGTAATGGGTCCCATTTTTATAGTCTTTGGTATGACTCGGCAGGGGTTTGAACTCACAACTTACCGATCTCAGGGCGGACACTCTAACCTACAGTTAACAACTAAGTTATATCACTTTACCTTTTTCTGTGTTGATTGAGCTGTGTTGAAGCCGCAAAAAAGGACATTATGTTAAATGAAGAGTTTCCTGAAGCTGTCTCTGATAGTTGATATAATAATGTAACTGCATCATAAAGCCTAAATGAACTCAATGGTGTTCAGGGATGAATAGTCTCTCCTATTGCTATTGTACTATTTTTCCAGCTATAGTTACATTAATCATTAGTAATGTAGCAGCCTAGTTTTGAATGGCAGGGTCCCTGCTATCACATGTTGATAAAAATATAACATTAACATAACAAAAATCAACTACAGGCTTCCCAAATGCTGTAATAAATTAAGCATGATGAGTTGAGCATATGTCAGCATGTGGCCCCACTTTTAACTATTTTTTTCAAACGCTTATTGCAAATGCTTACTTACAGTTAGTCATTAATTTGACTTTGTAAGTCATTATTTTAGTATCTCAGATAACTAGGACTGCTTTGTTTTTACTTTACGGAAAAAATATTGAGATATGTATCGTATATCGCCATTCAGCAAATGGAGCAGAAAACAACCAAAAGTTGTAGGCTTCTTCACGCGACGAAGCCGGCCTACTTCACCACAGTCTGTAGTCTATTGCCCCCCCAGGCTGTGGTGGCAGCGACAAGGTGGAGACGTGATGGCGACAGGCCGAGTTACACCGATCCTTACACCCACCCACCACCTTCCCCGGTCCCCTCCCCCTGGAGAGTCACCACCTTAACGAACAAATTTTCTGGGGGAAACACTGATATCTAAATATTTTTTAATCAAGACTTTTATGTGTCTGCAAAGATTCCATTCCTCTGATGTAACATGTACGGTAAAAAATGTGTACCTGGTGTTGGAGTAACAAGCTGCTACCGGTATACATATATATATATATATGTGTGTGTGTGTATATATACATATATATATATATATATTATATATATACACATATATATATATATATATATATATATATATTATATATATATATATACACATATATACACACATATATATATATATATATATATATATATATACATATATACACACACATATATATATATATATATATATATATATATATATATATATATATATATATATATATATATATATATATATATATATATATATATATATGGTACCTGAAATACAAGCTGCACTTTAATGTATTTCATTCAATATAAGATACAGAATTTTAATTTTAAGAACTACAATGTGGGTCACCGCTTGCCAAAGCACAGGTGAGAAGCACTGATGTATACAAGTAATCAAAGAATACAAATAATAATTTACCATCTGAAAGTGTTGTTTAGTAAATGTTAACTTAAAATAAAAGTCTTATAGTATTCACTAAACCATTATACTTGTTTTACTGCAGAATGTTTGGGATGACTAGGGTTGGGTATCGTTTGAATTCGAACGAGTCCGATTCTTTGTTCCGATTCCGATTCCTGTCGATTCTCGATTCCGATTCTTTTAAGAGGCAGGGTCAAAAAAAAGTTTAGGATATTTTAAATGAGCTAGCTAACCTACAGTCTTTCTGAATGAAATAGTCTGACATTCTCCATCAATTTTAATTCTATTAACTTTTTATGAACTTTACTATAAATTCCTCACAGGGCTGTTTTCAACTAGAATATAAATATCAAATCTATGAACTTGAATATAAATATTATAAATTATGAATACATTTTCCCAAGGGTACACTTTCCTCAAGAGAGCTTTATTTTTGAAAACCTCATGAAAACACATTTACACATAAGTGTATGATCCTGCAGGAAACCTCATGAAAACAGATTTACACACACAAGTGTATGATGCTGCAGGTACTTCAAAATGTTACCGTGCTCTCACTGATGGGCTAACCTGGTGCAGAAAAGCAAATAAACAATAAGAAACAACTTGCAAAACCCAGTCCAGATTAGCAGCAGGTACAGTATAAAATCAGAGACAGTTCTTGTTTAGGAAAATGACCATATCCGCCTTCTCAGGCAGGATGCGTGAGCGTTCTGGACAGATAGTGTCTCCTGCTGTGGAAAATACACGTTCGCTGGGTGTGGAAGAAGCTTGAACGCATAAATAGGAGAAAGCGAGATCTGACAGCAAAGGATAAGTCTTTTGTTGGTTCCACCGGACCACCACCATGCAGCAGGGTCGTCAGACATAAGTATCGGTGGAACGTCCTGGTACATCTGCAGCTCTATCTCCACTCGTTTCTTGATGGACATGGAGCTCTGTTATTTCGCGGTTATTTCATTTTTTTTTGTAAAGTAAAGCCACACTTTCGACCGCCGACGCCCGCTATCCATGCTTGAGCTTGACTGACTCGCTCGGCTATGCTAACACTTCCGGCGGTGGGCGCTTCTTCGTTGGTGTTCAGCGGCTTCTTCTTCCGGTTCGGCTGACATATTTTTTTCCGGTCGGCGGACTGGGTATCGAAAATAGGAATCGAAATTTAAACTTTTGAACGATTCCGGGAGAATCGGAAAGTTAGTCCCGGTTCCAATCGATACTCGATACTCGATACTCGGTACCCAACCCTAGTGATGACAAGCAAAAAAAACAAAATAACAGAGGAAAAAAAGTTGTGTTCTTTACTCCCACAAAACGTACCAAATAAGAAGCACAACTGTGGCTCTAAAACAAGGTACGGACCGTAGTGTGGGTTACCTGTACTTTTGCACCTCTAGTAAACACATAAGATATACAGCATATAGATATCCTGATGTGGGATCTGAGCAGAGGATGTTGTTGTGGCTTGTGCAGCCGCTTGAGACACTTGTGATTAAGGGCTATGTAAATAAACTTTGATTGATTGAGCGGTCAGCGTTTATTACCTCAATCACACATGGTGGAAATGTATGTTACAAGATACTGCAGTAGTAAACAGTAAGGATGCAATATTTGGGAGAATCCGCTTTATTTAAAAAAAGAGAGATATTAATCGAGATCGGATGATATGAAATAATTAATTGTGATAATTTTTTTTGCCACAGCGTCCAGCCCTAAGACGCGGCCACTTGAAACAGCGACTAAACTACTAAGCTAAAGCTAGCAAGAACAACCCATACACCTACAACACATCTCATCTGCTCATGTTGTTGTTAACAACATCATGGTTGTAACAACAATGTAAAACAGCAGTCGCAACTTGAGTCGCTCTCTTTTTTCCACAAGAGCCTCAAGTAGCCCCTTTACGGTACTCATAAAACTGATAACAGCAACAAAACCCACTTCCTCCTTTACAATAACAGCACGGTGCGGCTTTGACTGCGCTAACAAAATAAGGCTTTTAAAGAAGTATGTTACACATGCATAATGTACTTAAAGCACCTTCCCTTTTTTTCGAAAATCCTCGAAAAGATTGTTGCACAGCAGCTAAATGAACACTTAGTGTCTAACAATCTCTGTGAACCCTTTCAATCCGGTTTCAGGGCAAATCACTCTACGGAGACAGCCCTCGCAAAAATGACTAATGATCTACTGCTAACGATGGATTCTGATGCGTCATCCATGTTGCTGCTTCTTGATCTTAGCGCTGCTTTCGATACTGTCAATCATAATATTTTATTAGAGCGTATCAAAACACGTATTGGTATGTCAGACTTAGCCTTGTCTTGGTTTAACTCTTATCTTACGGACAGGATGCAGTGCGTCTCCCATAACAATGTGACATCGGACTATGTTAAGTTAACGTGCGGAGTTCCCCAAGGTTCGGTTCTTGGCCTTGCACTCTTTAAGAGTTACATGCTGCCGCTAGGCGACATCATAGGCAAATACGGTGTTAGCTTTTACTGTTATGCTGATGACACCCAACTTTACATGCCCCTAAAGCTGACCAACACGGCGGATTGTAGTCAGCTGGAGGCGTGTCTTAATGAAATTAAACAATGGATGTCCGCTAACTTTTTGCAACTCAACGCCAAGAAAACAGAAATGCTGATTATCAGTTCTGCTAGACACCGACATCTATTTAATAATACCACCTTAACATTTGACAACCAAACAATTACACAAGGTGACTCGGTAAAGAATCTGGGTATTATCTTCGACCCAACTCTCTCGTTTGAGTCACACATTAAGAGTGTTACTAAAACGACCTTCTTTCATCTCCGTAATATTGCTAAAATTCGTTCCATTTTGTCCACTAGCGACGCTGAGATCATTATTCATGCGTTCGTTACGTCTCATCTCGATTACTGTAACGTATTATTTTCGGGTCTCCCTATGTCTAGCATTAAAAGATTACAGTTGGTACAAAATGCGGGTGCTAGACTTTTGACAAGAACAAGAAAGTTTGATCATATTACGCCTGTACTGGCTCACCTGCACTGGCTTCCTGTGCACTTAAGATGTGACTTTAAGGTTTTACTACTTACGTATAAAATACTACACGGTCTAGCTCCAGCCTATCTTGACGATTGTATTGTACCATATGCCCCGGCAAGAAATCTGCGTTCAAAGAACCCTGGCTTATTAGTGATTCCCAGAGCCCAAAAAAAGTCTGCGGGCTATAGAGCGTTTTCTATTCGGGCTCCAGTACTATGGAATGCCCTCCCGGTAACAGTTAGAGATGCTACCTCAGTAGAAGCATTTAAGTCCCATCTTAAAACTAATTTGTATACTTTAGCCTTTAAATAGACCCCCTTTTTAGACTACCGTATTTCCTTGAATAGCCGCAGGGGCGTTAATTAATTTAAAACCTCCTGTCACTCCGGCGTTTACCGGAAGCCGGCGGGATGGCCGTGCATGCGGTAATTATTTTAAAACCTCTTCTCACTCCGTCGTTTACCAAAAGGAATGCGGTAAATTTAGGTGTGCGCTTTGAGTGTGATGTAAGCATACCATCATGAAAAGCACATTTAATAAAAAAAACGTTATTATGATCTTACCTGTACTTATAAATGGAGTCCATTTGCAGCTCCTTCTGACCAAAAGCATCGATAACTTGGTTATAGAAGTCCTCATTATTTTCTTTCTTCAGTTTTAAAAGTCTCTCTGTCTCAATGGAGATATTCCTTTAATTATTACCTCCTGCTTCGATTGAAAGTCCAGTTTAGAAAACAGTTTTATTTTAGATACCGGTATGTAATCCTCCATGTTAAAAGTAAAAGTTCAGGCGAAAGAAAAAAAAAGAAAAAATCTCTTGCTGCGTGTTGTCACTTCTTCTGCAGTACCGTAAGTCGCAAGAAGGATCACTAGCGCGGCAGCGCCCTCTACCACCAGGAGGTTTAATGACTCATACAGTATTTGACACACGCAGCTACGGTATATTAATAAAACATAGCTGCTTACTGTTCTTTTTAGCATACTGTACCGGTATTCAATAGCTTGGACCTTAATTCCTATTGAATAGCTCTTTATCTTTTTTCTTTTGTGCGATTGCAAACTACTGAAAGCAGCTTCCTCCATTTTGAAAATGAGGACAGGTAAAGCGTCACTCGTGACGTAACAAATTTGACCCGGCAGATGTTCTAGCCATATGCTAAATATTTTGCGAAACGAGTTTGACCCGGCGAAAATTACAGACATGCGATAATAAAATTAATATTTTGCGAAATGAATTTGATCCGGCGTTAATAATGAACCGGCGATAAGGCCAAGCATGCGTTAATTATTTTGAGAAACGAGTTTGACCCGGCAGTAATTCTAGACGTGCGAATACTATATTCCCTGCGCCAATTCAAGGAAATACGGTAGTTGATCTGCCGTTTCTTTTCTTTTCTCCTCTGCCCCCCTCTCTCTTGTGGAGGAGGGGGGGACACACAGGTCCGGTGGCCATGGATGAAGTGCGGTAGTCCAGATTCGGGACCCGGGTGGACCGCTCTCCTGTGCATCGGTTGGGGACATCTCTGCGCTGCTGACCCGTCTGCGCTCGGGATGGTTTCCTGCTGGCCCCACTATGGACTGGAATCTCACTATTATGGTAGATCCACTATGGACTGGACTTTCACAATACTATGTCAGACCCACTCGACATCCATTGCTTTCGGTCTCCCCTAGAGGGGGGGGTTTACCCACATATGCGGTCCTCTCCAAGGTTTCTCATAGTCATTCACATCGACGTCCCACTGGGGTGAGTTTTCCTTGCCTTTATGTGGGCTCTGTACCGAGGATGTCGTTGTGGCTCGTGCAGCCCTTTGAGACACTTGTGATTTAGGGCTTTATAAATAAACATTGATTGATTGATTGACTTACTGATACATTGACACATAGGCCTGGGCCGATATTTGATAAGTCAATTAACCAACGATAAATGAAAATTAAGTCGGTAAGTTTTCCAGCATCGATAAATCGCCATGTGCATGCTTCAAGAGCAACTACATTGTGCTTCTTTCCCATCATACATTGCATTATCACACCTACCTTGTGGGAATAATTCCACCATAGTAAGGTGATTTTTAGCCCGTAGTTTGCTTGTTGTTGCATCTTGTTCACCTTGTAAAGAATTGTATTTTCCGCACTCAGCTGTGGGCTTTGGTTTCAGATGCTGCAACAAGTTCATTGTACAGATGCCTTTATGAAACAAACTTTGCTCCATGCAATTATTTGTTCTACGCCTGTTGCCGCAAAACCAAAGTACTGACAACACTTGTCTTTTTTTTTTTTAAACAAAAGTCTCGCTCTCGTTAGCATTAGCCATGTTTTGCTATGTAAGCCGCTAAGAATGTAAGGGGACGACGCAAGCTATGGAAGCTCCTGAGGGGCAAAAATGCAGGAGCAAGAGGAGAAAAAAAAACATTTTTTTTATTTTTAAATAATCAAAAAAAAAAAAGTAATATATGAATAAAATCGATATATCGCCCGGGCCTAGAAGCCATAATCAAAATCGAAAAGAAAATTCTATTAATTTTCCAGCCCGACCTGAAACGTGATATTGCTACTAAACAAAATGTTGCAAAGTGTAGTGAAATGGCACCAATGACACCAATCGTTCCTCATTTTCTTCCGTAATTACAGTGAATCCAAAGGCTATGTACTGTATGCTTAGTCTTACTTCTGAGTCTTTTTATTCTGGTTATTCAAACTTTTTGTTTTCCTTGCTGCTGACAACTCTAACTTTGTTTATTTTCATTCTTGTCACAAACTTTTCCTTCTCTCTGCCGTCTTTAACTTTGTTCCCGTGTTCTTGTGTACTTAGTATTTCTACCAGGTGGAACAGGGAGCCGATTGAATAGATTGAGCACGACTGTTAACTAGCTGAAGGCTTGTTTATTGTCCGAACATGAATACTAGAGTGTGGACACTAAATAAAAATCTCTCCTGCTACTTGTTCCCGCCCAAATACCTCACCACAAACCCCTGGAATCTTCCTAACACTTCATACACTAAAACTTAATTTAAATATGAAACTTAAAGGTGCCATATGTAATAATTTCATGTCAAGTCATTATTAAATGGCCCTGATGTGTCAAAAGGCATTAATAAATAATGTTATTTTTGAATACCTTTATAACTGATAACAATAGTTTAGCCGGGATGTACCCATTTCAAAATGAGATTTACAACCCTGAAAAATTGTTATTGTTTTCATTTCGATGCCCCACCCTCTACCGTTTGACCCGTTAGAAAGTCTGTGAGTGTGTCACATCAAGGTTGCCAGTTACGCACCGCCCTCTTCGTCGAGCACCTGCCACTGGTAAAGTTACTAAACATGTCAGACCTTAGTACGTAAATCTAAAAGGCGTCGTTACGATTCTCAAACTTATCCATGACAAAGCCAGGAACAAAACTAGGATTTGGAGACAGTTAAAGGCGGAGAACATTTTTTAATCTGACGCCAAATTTGCTAATTTCCTCCTTGATAGGTAAGTAAGGCATTTACGTTTTCTTATTACTTGTAATAAATGGAAATGGACATTTCGTATATAAACTATATTGTCTAATACAGTCTATGATCTTGTCTAACAAAGCCAGTATGTTCGTGAAACGAATGCTTATAGCGTAATGCTCAGCTCCTAGTGTAAAGCTTAGTTAGCATGCTAGCTCGGTCAATGACACATCTACATACAGGCTAAAGGGGGAAATATATGCCCGTTAGCCTGTATGACAGGGCAAAATACATTTTCGACAAATAAAACCTATGTGGATATGGGTAGTGTCAGTGCCTATTTTGTTCTCAATATGCTAATACCCTGAGGAAATGCGTTACAACATTAGCACGGCTAATTGCGGTTTCTGGTACTGTATGTGCATGGGGTGGTATTTGCTTGGCACAATACAATGCATTACATGTACGGTAATGATTTTCTACTTCGTCTATTGACATGGTAGTAGGGTATATGGTTTATGCGTAACATGATTTTTGCCGTAACGTGGGTTGGCTCATAGAATTGCACTCTGCACTGAAAGATGGTGATGTGCGTACATGGAAGAGAATGCAGTGCGTTAGGTTGGATGCAACATAGTTATGCTGACCGAAATGTGGCAGTCGTTTTATTGTTGGCCTTGGCTTGCCATCAAAGTAGGCCTATGTGATATATAATTTGATATAATTATTTTGATGGTGGTCCGTGCGGTCAAACTACATTTTAGCAGGGTAATGACAACAATCTGTCCAGACTCCCGACGAAAATATTGCTGCGTAACTTTACAAATACATTTGGCTAATCAACATCAGTAAAATGTGGCATAATTACTTAGTAAACCATCTTGCAAGAAGCAAAAACAAGAGAAACCTACAGCGTAGGACTCGTCGATTGCCATTTGAAGTTCCTTGGAGTAGGATTCGGATGCTTATCTTGCAACCTCAGTCATGGAGAGTGGGAGGGAACTACAGAATTTTGAGTGTGATTACAGTACAATTTCTGATCACATTCCTACATCTAGCACCTTTAAGTGGGTACTTAAATCTAAATGTATTCAATAGTATGTTAAAATTTGCAGTAAGTGAACCGCAAAGTGGCGAGGGAACCTTAATGGAAGCTTTTAGGTCACTGATTAAGTAATGTTTTATTAAATATAAACAAAAAATGTAATTGAATTATTTACCATTTGAAGAGGTAGAAATCATACAGCTTGATGGGACATCGCAGAGGATTTTCCGGGTCCTCTAGCTGCTCAGAGTACATGTCATCTGTAACTAAACAGACAAGAAAATGGCTATTTCTCTTTTTTTAAAAACAAGATCTGATGACCTCTAGTGTAAGAGGTGCACTCTTACCTTTCTGTCCAATGAACCGTTCTGTTGCCTTCAGATATCTGATACTGGTGCTCTTGTCTTTGGGATTGTTGGGACTTTTTCTCGTGTGTCGTAACACTTTAGAAAAAGCAATTTTTAGATGCTGATTAACTGTCTTCAGATGAAAATATCTGCAAAAACAAATACAATGGTCATTTGCAAAACATTTTTCATTTTAAATACGAGGGCTGTCAAACGGTTAAAATATTTAATCGCGACTAACCGCAATTTGTTCATAGTTAATTCAAAATAAATATCGAATAATCACAGATAGATATGTCTATGAATGTTCTCATTCATCCAGGTCATTGTAACCTCAGGGCATTCAATCGATCGGAACTGGACTGTTTGGTTTGTCTTAGAAAATGTTTCACCTCTCATCCGAGTAGGCTTAATCAGTTCATGCTCATAGACTTAGATTGGTCAGATCTACTCTAGAGGCTGGTGCCAAAACCCCAAATATTTATACTCCAAAAATCCAGGAGGGTGTGCCTGGGCAAGGATGGTTTTGCCCTATCGTAGTGAGAAAAACAACTGTTGAAATGCAAACAAACAATCCTACTGTCAAAGCTAAGCACCTCAAGGATAAACAACAGGTGCAGTTTCTTGTTTGTCTAACTTTGGTTCTGTTATGTTGTGTAAGTTGGGCTTTGATTGTGAAAGGCATCACCTTTTCACAGACCTCTTCAGGCAAGATATTTTGCAATTTGGGGAGTAATTCATCAGATTTTACTCTGAGGCTTTCAATTGTAAAATTGATTTGTCTTACTCTCCCAAGGAGAAACAGCACTCCTTTGACAACGAAAATGTACACATTCTAGATAGGGAGGACGGATGGTACGAAAGAAGAGTGATGGAGGCCATCTATGTCAAGGTTGAAAAACCATCCCCACAACACTGTCTTTTTAACCGTTCTTAAAAGACTCTGCAATTTAGCCTCCAACAAATAACAGGAGTCACCTTCTGTGACCAGAATGCCATTTGTTTACAACTGAATTGAATGCTAACGTGGGGGATTCCAACTATTTTGGACTGGTAGTAGTTGATCTACAGCAATCGTTCAGCCACACAATACCTCATTGCTAACAAGGGGAAATCACACCAACGACTATCGTAAGCTTGGAAAGTAGGATTGTTTGTTTACATTTCAACAGTTGTTTTTCTCACTATGATTGGGCGAAACCATCGTTGCCCACGTACATCCTCCTGGTTTTTGGAGTATAAATATTTGGGGTTTTGGCACCAGCCGCTGGACTCGATCTGACCAATCTCAGTCTATGAGCATGAACTGATGAAGCCTGCTGAGGTATTGGCACCAGCCAAGAGACTAGATCTGACCAATCTAAGTCTAAGACTACATCTGACCAATCTTAAGTCTCTGAGCATGAACTGTCAAAGCCTACTCGGATGAGAGGCGAAACTTCTTCTAAGACAAACTTAACAGTCCAGTTGCGATCGCTTGAATGCCCTGAGGTCACAGATAGATATAAGTTTTCGTCATTTAAAAGTGTACTCTTGACAGATACATTTAAAGTTTTTCCATGACTGGACAATTAGTTTGCTTTAATTAAATGTTTTTAAACATTGTGCTTTTTTTAAACAGCTTAACATAATAAGGACATGAAACAATTTTAATTAAAATAAAATAAAAATACCTGCAGTGCATTGTTGTCTTGCCAAATTTTGGTGGAATACAGAATATGTATTCCTGCTGTAGGAGCACTTGCATTCAGGGGAGGAGTTACAGCATTTTTAGATACCAGTTTCACGCATTAATAACAAAATTCTGGATTGTACCGATCGTGGTTTGATTGTCAGAGAAGTTTGGTAATGTAATTTGTGATATTTCTACCTGAATAAATCTTCTGATATTCTTTCTATTACGTGCTGTACAAGTTAACGGTATTCATATTTCTGCATGACAAGGCTGTGACTTTCTCCTTTTATTAATAAAATGTAATATTCAGTCTGCTAAACATTCTGCAAATGTGGAATATATATCAAAACAGGTTAAAAAATAATCTACATTTTGTTTCAATCCACCAGAAAACATTTATTTAGGCAGAAATATCACAGATTACATTACAAAATTATTTAACAAAGTATGATCGTAATGCAGTACAATTTTTCATTTTGTTATATAGTTAGACCAGATGTGCGGCATAGCGCTATTATTGTGAAGCCGGAAGTGTGTCATTGGTATGAGAAGAGGTGTCTTGACATGTTTTGACAAAAGTCTTTGACTCAAGACATCCAGCTTACCATCTTTTTTATGCTGAGCTTTTATTACATCCTACTAAAGCAGTTATTGTAACAATTTACATTTTATGTTAACAATGCACTCAACAGTAATATAAACAAGGACGTGAAAATTCTCCTCTCTACAAGCAGCAAAGCATTCCAGCAGGCGTTCACTCCTTTGTCGTCGTCTAACAGCGATCGAAGTTAAAATGGTCTTATCTTGTCGGGAGAATGACTTGCCATGGCTTTGGATCTGAGATTTCCATAATGTCCCCCTTTCTTTGTGCATTTCTACTTGCTATTTTGAGCTTGTGACTCAACAGTAACTGAATGCCATTACATTACGGAATGGACAGAGGATCAACAAGGAGTCAGGACACGTGCGCATTTAAAAATTAGCGCAGTTAAAGAAACTTATAGTTAGCACATTAACTTTGACAGCCCTAATAAATACATTTTAAAATATATTATCCAAAGAAGACCATTACAACTCACTTTGTGTTGAAAAACATTAGAGTTGTGAGCAGCGTTGAGGGGGAATGGGCCCCAAGTTGTTTACATTCCCACAACATCTCCTCTGTCACGTGACTGGGAATAATATAACCTGGTGGTAGAGCACACTATGAGGATACAGTGTGCAGGTACTTAAGGAGGTGGAGGCACATACAGAGTTACACAATGGCTTAGAAATAGATGCTTAAGTAGATTGAACAATATGTAGAATTAAAGATGTCCAGCTATGATGGGACTCTTAGATCTACTTCAGTTTTAGTATTATGTTAACATCAATAAGACCAACCAAAAATCCACATTGTTGTTCTCACCGAGTGGATGAACAGTTGGCCCCCAGGGTTGGAGAACCTTGTGCAAACTTTGAGCAAAGCGAGTGTAGTATTGGTCTGAGAAGATGTCATCCACACGACTATTATCAAACAAATACTGCAAGAAAAAAAATAAAGGGCATGGCTATAATTGGGGTCAATACAAATAGATGTGAACATATTTTATGTTAAAGAAATCATACTTTTTGCATGCACAGAAATACATAGTAAAGAACATCCGCGTCATAAGGATCTCCTTCCAGCCCCCGGGCCTCTGTGGTCATTAGTGAGAGCCCCATGCAAAGCTCAGCAACAGCACACGACACCAAGTCCTCCTGGAAGCGCAGTGCCTGGCGTCCTAAAACATACAGACATAAATCTTGATTATTGGGTTAAAACAAAATAACAACCAAATACAGAAATAACAATATACATGGTGTACTTACGACCAATTGGAGCCAATTTATGTTGATCAGATTTGTCCAATTCAGCATTTTTTCGCTGAGCCCAGGCACGCCACACATCCAGCCCCTCCTCTGGTTTAAGAGTGGCTGGAAGCAAAAGCTCCTGAACCTGCACTTGCTGTGGAACTTGGCCATCTACTTCTGCTATTACTGTCTGACCATGCAATGTGAACAAGAAGACATTTTGTTATCCCAATTAATTCCAAGTGTCACTCACACATCCATGCTTAGATTGTTTCAAATCGAATACTTCTATCAGTACTAGATATCGACCACCATGTTTTTTTAGGGCCGATACCAATTATTAATGGAAAAGGGGGCTGATAACTGATGTTTGGAGCTGATATTCATATACTGTAAAAATGACACATTAGAATCAAAATGCATACTTATTTAAAGAACAAGTAAATAAAAAATTAAAAAATAAGTGCAGGGAGTTCCTTGACACAGTTGTATTTCTTACTGTATAAAATAAGTAGTTTATTAAATAATTAGTTCCTTAAAGGGGATCTGCACTTTTTTTTAGAATTTTGCCAATTGTTCACAATCATTATGAGATACAAGACAAAAGGTTTTGTTTTTTCCCGCTTTCTAACTTATATTAAAACGGCTCGGTCTAGGTGGCAAGCAATGCAGCTAATTTGAGCAATTAATTCTACCTCTAAATCATTTTAAAAATTAATTCAAAAACCGTCAACAACACTTTATTTACGTTCCGTAACCCGTATAATGACCAAGCTGTAGGGACATTGTTATTGTAAGAGCTAACACCGAGGAACACTTTATCTAGCGTAGTAACACATCGGCGTGCTTTGGTATTAGCCCTAAAAGCTAACTACGGCAAAAGATGAGCGAGCTTCTAAAACAACAAGAAACGCGTTTGGGTTTGTAATGTACAACACTGCGATACGACACAAATTTGTATAGACTGAATAAGATGAACAATCATATTACAGTATCTGTAAAGCATAAGCCAATATTCCATCTTTTGTTTGTACACAGGTGAGCTAGCCAGACAGCGCATGTACTGTAGTTGTAATAACACGCATGGCGTGATGAGTGTATCATGATTGATATTAAAGTGACTCACTCAATGGACAGCTGTTTGTCTGGTCCAGCTGGCCGGGGAAGTTTCATGTTGTTTTTGGGTGAGCAATACATTTAAGTCGAAAAAGCTTGGCTTCAAGTTCCATATTTATAGTGTCAATATCGCTTTCATCCCCCTCTCCCGGCTTCCGTCTGCTCTAACGTCTCACTCTACTTTCTTGCTCGCTTCTATAAGCAGCAGTACTTTTTAGCTTCAAAAGTATAAGGTTGTAATTCTTCATTTGTCTTTGTGTGTACTGTACCTCCTGCTTCAAATAAGCCATTATGCTGTCGCTTTTTGTTTGGTAGTCCCTTGCCATCCGCTGCATAGTCAAGATGGTGACTATTGAGGTTAGTTAAGAGTCCAGCACTGTGCACTTACCATTCTAACCATTTTGAGTGCAATATCCAGGCATTGACAGCACACTGCATTAGGGCTGCAACGATTAATTGATTAAATCGATGAGAAAAAAGTTTAGATTCAGTTGCTTTGTTTTATCATTTCACTAATGACAACTGATAAAATCCAGATGTCATGGTGGGCCCGAAACTTTAAATACGCAGACATGATTATCTGCAAGACCTCTGCAATAGACCACACATGAGAGCGGTGGTGTGTGGGGGCCGTGATCTGTGTTGAGGCAAACAGCAGCTATTGCAGCGTTTTTTGTGGGCGGGTTTGTTAACGCACAACTGATAAAAGTGCAATTTCAATGTTGATGATGTGCGTTTATTAGAAAATAACAATGACGGCTATGGCAAACATTTAAGGGGAACTGCACTTTTTTTCAAATTTACCTTTCGTTCACAATCAATATGAAAGACATAACGACAGAGGGATTTTTTTAATGCACTCTAAATATTAAATAAACATAGATAAAAGTCCGCAGACAGCGGACCCAATGGGAGCTCCTCTATTCCGCCCATAAAATCTGATAAATACAAATTCAAAAAGCGCCAACAATACTCAATTTACATTTCGTGACTTGATTTTCTTTTTCCTGAGCTGCTACTTTACCGTGGTGGAGGAGTTTGCGTGTCCCAATGAACCTGACAGGTATGTTGTCCAGGGCTTCTATGCCCCTGGTAGGGTCTCCCATAACAAATAGGTCCTAAGTGAGGAACCAGACAAAGAGCATCTCAAAGACTTCAATTAATAAATAAAAAATCGAGGATCAAAGTTTCCTTCGCTCAGACACCGGTCACCGGGGCCCTCCTCTGGAGCCAACCCTGGAGGTGGGGCTCGATGGCGAGCACCTGGTGGCTGGGCCTGCCCCCATGGGGCACAGCCCGTAAAGGCAACGTGGGTACCCCGCCAATGGACTCACCACCAATATGAGGGGGCATAGAAGTCGAGTGATCTGTGAGCTGGGCGGCAGCTAAAGGCAGGGCCCTTGGCAATCCGATCCTTGGCTACAGAAGCTAGCTCTTGGGACGTGGAATGTCACCTCCCTGCAGGTTAGGAACCTGAGCTGGTACGCGAGGGAGACAGGATCTAGTCAGCCTCACTTTGACGCACAAGAGCTCTGGAACCAGTCCCCTCAATAGGGGCTGGACTCTCGTACATTCTGGTGTATCCAGCAGTGAGAGGCAACCGGCGGGGGTGGCAATACTTGTTTCCCTGTAGTTCAGAGCCTGCACGTTGGAGTTTAACCCGGTAGACGAAAGGGTAGCTCCCCATCGCCTTCGGGTGAGGTCACTGGTCCAGACCGTTGTTTGTAATTATGCACCAAACGACAGTTCCGAGTACCCACTCTTTTTGGAGTTCCTAGAGGGAGTGCAGAAGAGTGCTCCTTCTGGGGATTCCCTTGTTCTACTGGGGGACTTCAACGGTCATGTTGGCAACGGCAGTGAAACCTAGAGAGGTGTGATTGGGAGAAACGGCCGCCGTGATCTGAACCAGAATGGTGTTTTGTTATTGGACTTCCCAGATTGTCTAAAACAAACACCATGTCCAAAGATAGGGGTGTTTTGGACACTTGGGTGAAGAGAGGGGCTGAGCTTTCAACCAATCACCACGTAGTGGTGAGTCTGCACCGATGGTGGATGAAAATGCCGGACAGACCTGGCAGGCCCAAACATATAGTGAGGGTCTGCTGAGAACGTCTGGCAGAGTCTCCCGTCAGAGAGCGTTTCAATTCCCACCTGCGGGAAAACTTTGAACATGTTATGGGGGAGGCACTGGACATTGAGTCTGAATGGACCATGTTGTGTGCCTCTATTGTTGAGGCAGCCGATCAGAGCTGTGACCGCAAGGTGGTCGGCACCTGCCGTGGCGGTGACCCCAGAACCCACTGGTGGACACCAAGGGTGAGGGATGCCGTCAATCTTAAGGAGTCCTATTGTGTCCTTCTGGCTTATGGAACTCCGGAGATAGCGGACTGCTACCCACAGGTCAAGCGGTGTGCATAGGCAAAAACTCAGACATGGGAGGAGTTCAGAGAAGCCAAGCCAAGGAGAAGGACTTCCGGACGGCTGCAAAGCAATTCTGGACCACCAACCGCTGCCTTAGAAAGGGGAAGCAGTACACTGTCAACACTGTGTATAGTGGGAACGGTGTGCTGCTGACGTCGACTGGGGATATTGTAGATCAGTGGAAGGAATACTTCGAAGACCTCCTCAATCCCACCTACACGTTTTCCAATGAGGAAACTGTGCCTGGGGATTCCGCGGTGGGCTCTCCTATTCATGGGGCCCGAGGTTGCCGAGGTAGTTAAGATGCTCTTCGATAGCAGGGCACCGGGGGTGGATGCGATCCGCCCAGAGTTCCTATAGGCTCTGGATGCTGTGTGGCTGTTGTGGTTGACAAGACTATGGAGCATTGCGTGGACATCGGGGGGGTGCCTCTGGATTGGCAAGCTGGGATGGTGGTTAATCTATTTAAAGAGGGGAACCGGAGGGTGTTTTCCAATTATCGTGGGATCACACTCCTCAGCCTTCCCGGTAAGGTCTATTCAGATGCACTGGACAGGAGGCTATGTCAGATAGTCAAACCTCGGATTCAGGAGGTGCGGTGTGGTTTTCGTCCTGATCGTGGAACTGTGGACCAACTCTATACTCTTAGGAGGATCCTTGAGATTGCATGGGAATTTGCCCAACCAGTCTACATGTGTTTTGTGGACTTGGAGAAGGCATTCGACCGTGTCCCTCGGGAAGTCCTGGGTAGAGTGCTCAGAGAATATAAGGTATCGGACCGCCTGATTGTGGCGGTCCACTGCCTATATGATCAGTGTCAGAGCTTGGTCCGCATAGCCGGCAGTAAGTCGGACCCGTTTTCAGTGTGGGTTGGACTCCATCAGGGCTGCCAACAGAGTCTCAGTGGAGAGACTATGTCGACCGGCTGGCCTGGCAACACTGGACTAAGGAGCTGGGGAGAGGAAAGTCTGGGCTTCTCTGTTTAGGTAGCTGCCCCCGAGACCCGATTTCAGTTTAGTGGAAAAAGCTGGATGGATGAATGGACTTGAATTTTAAACAAGTATTAATGATATTGTTTATTATAAGCGCAAACGCAGATTACCTATTTATAGCAGCGGTGTGATCACTTCTATGTGTGCCTATGTTTACATCATCTAGTGGTCTGCTGTTTTCTCACTTGCTTGCTCACTCGAAGTTTATTGTATATCATAAATCATGCCTCTTACCTGAAAAGTAGATGGTTGAGGATATAATCCGACATGTTGTGACATTTTGACAGCCATTTAGGACCCGGAACTGGCGAGAACGACACGAAAACGGCTGTCTACCCTCCCCCCAAATCCCTTTTTTTGCAAGGAATATGAGAAATGTTTCATCAAAATGGGAATACATGAACATCCTAGCAGTCAGCATCCTAATGACAGCAGACCTCAGGGTTTCCCCTACATGTAAACAGTCGTGGCACAACGCCATCGCAAGAAAGATTACTGCTGCCACACCTTGGGGCGGTATAGCTCGGTTGGTAGAGCGGCCGTGCCAGCAACTTGAGGGTTGCAGGTTCGATCCCAGCTTCCGCCATCCTAGTCACTGCCGTTGTGTCCTTGGGCAAGACACTTTACCCACCTGCTCCCAGTGCCACCCACACTGGTTTGAATGTAATTTAGATATTGGGTTTCACTATGTAAAGCGCTTTGAGTCACTTGAGAAAAAGCGCTATATAAATGTAATTCACTTCACTTCACTTCACCTTCAAAATAAGTTTTTTCCTTTTTTATCATGGAAAAAATTTTTTAGCATGAAAAAAACTTTAAGTAATGTATTGTATGAATGGATATACCGTATATATAGTCTATTGTTTACATACTATTGGCTAGAATAAGTTAGAAAAACAGCTCAAATATCATAAAAACGGGCCTCATTGCTTTATTTTGGAAAAAAAACTGTCCATCTAAATCGCCTGTCAGAAGCGCGTCAGCTGGTCGCGCACCTAAACGAGTTGACACCTGGCAAAAATAAGAAGAGAAAACTGAGGAGAAAGGAATTTTAAATTAATCAATGCATTTCCTGTTCAAGCCAGTGTAAACTACCCTAAATCTTTTGACATTATTACCGACAATAACGTCTAACTTTACACCGTGTGCGTCTCTGAACCGCCAGTTGGACATCACCATGTGGAGTGTGCATTTGCCGCTGTGCATGTGCGTTTTCACTAGGCATTCCAGTTTCCTCCCACATTCCAAAAATATGTATGTTATCTTCGTTGGAAACTGCAAATTGTTCATAGATATGTTAGTGTGAAGGATTTTTTATATACCTGTACAGTATATGTGCCTGCGATTGGCCGTGCTAATAATTTGAGTTAGCGTGTCTATGAGCTAGTCCATTGTACGTTAGCATTAAGCTAGCGGCATTACAGCTCAAACTTCATCCTGCATAAATGTATTGCTTTTTTTAGTTTATTCCAAATTATATTATTAATCTAACCTGATTCCTATATGTATAATGTACTTTATTTAGTGTGGTTAGTTTTACAATGACTTCATTGTTAAAAATCTAAACAAAACAGCTAGTTATTTTTTTCCAAATACAACTCAAAGGAATGTTTAGATATTTGGCAAACTAAATTGCAACATTCAGGGAGGGCAGAATAAAGTGTAGCCTGTGTTACCTTTTACAATAAGCAGAAACTGAAACTGAAACTGCATTGAACAAAGAGAACACATTCTACCAAGTCAAATTCATTGGGTTGAATCTGATTGTGATTCTGATTCAAATGTTGCTAAAACATCAATATACATATATCAATGCTTAAAACCAATAAAAAAATGAATATTAATATAATTATTGGTACTATTAACACTAATATTTTTTTAAATCTCAAAAAAAAAAAACATTAGTTTAGCCTTTTTAAAGAAAATATATGCATCATTGCAAATCGAAATGATCATGTCATATATGTCATTAACCACGCCCCTAGCCACACCCCCACAGATATGGTGGCAATCTAGGGGAAACCCTGACTACAAGTAAGTGATGTTTTATTATGTTTGTTGGCTCTCAAAGTCTGCAGTGAGCAGAAAAGTGATGGGAAAAAAAAGCAAACATAATGCATTTTTTAAATTAATGTGCCATGTATGCTTAAAATTATCAAAATACATAAATATTAAATGTTATTATAAATCTGCCCATTACTACATTATATATATACTTATTATAATGTATGTAAAACCCTAATGGAGGTGTTTGGATGTTTTTTAGGGGCTCTATAGGCAGAACTGAATGGCTCCCATATGCTCCATTGTAAACTGACATTTGATCCAATTATTTAATATTTTGAATACATTTTTAAAAAATGAATCCGTCATGTCTATCATAATGATTGTGAACCTAGGGAAAAATTCCCAAAAAAGTGTAGTTAACCTTTAAAATTGTGTTTATTTCAACCTATAATATGCATTGAGACTCTGCATTGTGTTTTACTTGATTAATCAAAGTAAATGACTCGATTACTAAAATAAACAATAGTAGCATCCCTACACTGAATTCTTCCGCATACCTCTCAACATGAACACACGTATGTATTTAAAGGACAAAGTGTATGGAAGTGTGCAACGTAAGACATGAAAAGTGGTTGTACCTGGAGCTGCTGTCCAGTCGCATCCTGCACAGATAGTCCCTGTGTGTGCAACACCTGCTGCTGTGGGTCCCAGATGAGGGACTGTGTAGTGTTTGAGTAGCCCTGTACAGCAACTGGGATGTGGATATTTCCATTCATTAGCTGTGCAGGGAAGAGTGTGTTTGTAGCCAGCGTATGCACCACTTCTTCTTGGCCTCCCATTCCGCCAGTACTCGTAATGCTGGAAACAGCCTGAGCTGTCTGACTTTGACTGGAAGAATTTTTCAACTTCTCATTTTCGACCGTGACTTGTGTTGGCATTGTGGTCATGGTTGTCGTATTTGTCCCTGCAAGCTGCACAGTTCCATAGGCTTCCTGGGGGATGGCAATGTGTGTGACCTGTTCCCGACCTCCAGTCCCAGAAGGAGCAGAATAGACAGGAATTGTCCAGGTCTCCCCTGTGGGACTGGTAATAGTGCCTGTAGCACTGTACAGATGGGAGCTGTCCACTGTTAAAAGGTCTGGCCGCAGGGAGACATAACTCTGCTGTTGACCCTGTCCTTGGGGGATTGCTAGGACCGTCGCCACCTGCTGACCAGGCAGGGCATAAGACACAGTGATGGGCATGTCCACCTTGCGTTTCTTGGCTGGCTGAAGGACACCTGTCCCTTGGCATGTGGCAACAGTGGTTGCCAGAGCACTCCTCTCTGCACTGTCCTGTTGCTGAACGGGTGAGAGGGCCCCAACTGTTTGAATCTGGATCTGTTGTCCCCCTGCAACAGCTGCCACCAACTGGGCTTGGAGCTAAAACAAAGAAATGGATTAGTTAAATCTCAAATATCATTGGCAATGGTGACATGAAAGTAGTGTGCTTGTACATGTTGGTACCTGTTGGTGTTGCTCCTCAGTGAGATCTCCTGGTTGAATAAGCTGCGCTGTCGTCACACCTTGAAGCTCCTGACTGGAACCAGGGGGCACTTGGAGGACTTGGCCCAACATCTGACCTGCCTGTTGTCCGTGAATCTGCACCTGAAATATAACGATGATATTTGTTTGGCTATTTGATACAACTTTGAGTGACAGAATACACGTAAAACAAACCTGTACAATCTGTTGTTCCGTATTCTGCAGAACAGTTTGCTGTTGAGTTGTTGACTGTTGAATCTGGTGCTGTTGGGGCTGAATTTGCACCTGCACCTGGACCAAAAATAGGCAGCTCAACTTTGTTTACTTTTTTTTTTTTTTACAATAAACTAAATGAGTAATAATTCCTTACAGGGCAAGCAAGTTCCAGAAGTGACCCTGCCACTTCAGTGCTGTCTGTATAGATGCAATTAGCTTCTTGCTGATAAACCATGGTCGCTGTAGTTGTTGCAACATCTGCACTTTGCTGGCTGAACTCTTGCAGCGCATCTGGACCCTTAGTGGCCAACGACTCCAGAAACTCCTTCATACGATGCTGGGGGATGCTCCGAGCTTTCTGTCGCACAAGCTCTTCATAGGAGTTAGCACTATCCAGGGAATTATTCATTGCTGCCTACAGGATCCCCGTTTATAAAGAAGAAGCTATGGAGAGAAGTTTTCAAATGTTGCTAAAACATCAATTATTTATTTGTATATATATATATATATATATATATATATATATATATATATATATATATATATATATATATATATATATATATATATATATATATATATATATATATATATCAATGCTTAAAACACATTAAAAAATAACGAAAGACAACACCTAAAATCAAATGGCCTGTATTGTAAGACAGATTGCGGCACATTGTTCGGTGTCGCCTTAGACAGATAGTAATACGAAAGGGTTAATTCTTACTGCGTGTGGAGACAAGCTGGAAACAAAAGCGCGGTCACTTTCCAAATCGGCCACTGTGGGAAACTACGTTTGATGAACGCGTTTCGTGTTGCAGTTACTTCTCAACATGTATGACAAGCCATTTCTTACTGTTATTCTTGTAGAGTAGACAACAAGTTAGCTTAGCCAAATGCACGGCTCACTAGCCAGAATGTTGTTCATTAAACATACTGCCGCACACGATAAATGGAGCCAGTAACATCTTAATTGCCCAGCTACTACAAAGGAGCAGTGTGCTGACGCGACACTAGTGCTTGCAATACCACACACCTGCTGTGTTTTATTTTAGCTTCACGACTAGCAGGCTAACTACACACAGATGCCATAGCTACCTCTCTTCCTCAACCGTGGCGAGTCTCAGGTCACTCACTTCTCTACCCACAAAGCGGCGCCTCTTTTCTTAAGAGCACGGAAGCCAATTTTACTTTTGTGTCTCTTTGCCGACTGGGCTCTTTCCTTTAAGTTTTCGTTGGACTGCTAAAGACAGCTTCTTTTCTTTTTCTTAACCGCTTATATTTCGCTGGGCGCCATCTTACAACACTGGACCAATAGGCACGGGATGTGTAAATCAAATCTCGCGATAACTCGTGCGGTGACGTTTTTTTAAAGATGCCATTACACTTTCTTGTTGTGCAAAAATGTGATTCCCTGCCAAAAGTTGATTCCCTTTGGGTAGATTTTAGCTTTATTAAAGGTATTTCAACACGTAAACAACACAGTAGTTATTTTATTTTGATATGTAATGGTCATAAGGGTATTGTAGTAAAATATGCAGAGATGAAATGTGTCAATTTCAAAATATTACCTTGAAACAATTTTTGGCAGCAGCAAAGTGGTCATTTGGGTAAATTTTAGCTCTAAAAAGGGTATTTAAACAAGTAAACAGTACAGTGGGTCCTTTATTTTGATATATGTAATGCTCATAAGGGTATTGTAGTAAAATATGCAGAAATTAGATCAATTCCAAGTCAATTTCAATATATTTTTGGCAGTAACAAAGTGGTCATTTGGGTAGATTTTGGGGTATTTCAACAAGTAAATAGTACAGTAGGTCCTTTATTTTGATATATGTAATGCTGCATAAAAGACAGAGACAGAAAATACTAAGTAGATAAACAACCCAATAATAACCTCAAATCACTCTTCTCAACACTCAAAAAGCAATGCAATACATTAAGAAATAAGACAACCAACCTGACTAAATCCTTAAAAAAAATTACATCAACGACAAAATAGAGGAAAACACAAATAAGCCACGTGAGCTCTGGAAAATCCTCAACAACCAGCTTCCTGGCTGCAGCCAGAAACTTAAAACCAGACTCACCAACATCAACATCAAGGAGGGGGACTCCCTCATTACAGACAAAATGGAGGTAGTAAGCAGACTTAACACCTTTTTCACCAGCATAGCCACAACTCTAGTCAACAAGCTGTCCCACCACTCTGGTCGCTTTGGTGTAGAACACATTAAAGCTTTCTACAGAAAGCTAGGAGTATCCAACAACGATTTCAAATTAGAAATGGTCTCAGCTGACGAGGTGCTTAAAAAATTGAGCGCGCTCCACCCAAACAAGACCACCGGCCTTGACAATATCCCCTCTAGATTCCTCAGGGACTCTGCCACCACCATTGCCCCTATCATCACACACATAATAAACCTCTCAATCACACAAGGCCAAGTACCAAAAGATTTCAAGATAGCAAGGGTAACTCCCCTCTTTAAAAAAGGAAGCAAATTAGAACCTGGCAGCTACCGACCTGTTTCTATTTTCAGTTCCATTTCGAAAGTAATGGAAAATATAGTTTACGAACAGGTCGATAGTTACCTTGCCACTAATAAACTCATGTACAAATTCCAATCCGGCTTAGAACTAACCACTCCACTGACACATGCCTTCTCTATCTGACCGACCACATCAAACATGAGGTGGACGCGGGCAAATACTGCGGCATGGTCATGCTGGACCTTCAGAAGACATTTGACACCGTTAACCACGCTATACTGTTGGATAAGCTCAGAGCAATCAGATTTGATAAAACCTCATCGAGCTGGATGCAATCGTACTTGGAGGGGAGGAAACAGGTGGTAGAGGTGAACGGCACCGTGCCCCCCCCCCCTCCCCCCTCTCAGTAAGCTGTGGAGTCCCCCAAGGCAGTATATTAGGGCCTTTACTGTTCCTAATATACATAAACGACATGTCATCAGCATGCGACTGTGAATTGTTCCTGTTTACGGATGACTCGGCCCTGCTGGTGTCCGACAAGGACAAGTCACAGGTAGAGAAAATCCTCAGTGCTGAACTCTGTAGAATTTGCACCTGGCTCGCTGACAACAGGCTATCCATACACTTGGGTAAAACAGAATCCATCCTATTTGGGTCCCACATCAACCTTAAGAAAGTCAATGACTTCACTATAAAAGTGGGTGACATTGTTATCACCAGGAAAGAGGAGGTCACCTACCTAGGTTTCATTCTAGAGGCTAATCTTTCCTGTGATAAAATGGCAACCAAGGTAATCAAAAAGGTCAACCAACGAACAAGATTTCTTTATAAAATCTCCTCTCTGGTCAACAAAAGCACCATGAAGATTGTAGCGGGAACTCTCATTCAACCCTTTTTAGATTACGCATGCACCTCCTTGTACCCTAGCACCTCCAAAACCCTCAAATCTAGACTCCAAACATCCCAGAACAAGCTAATCAGATTACTTCTAGACCTCCACCCCAGATCACACCTCACTCCTACCCACTTCTCCAAAGTGGGCTGGCTCAGGGTGAAGGACAGAGTAAAACAACTTGCACTGAGCCTAGTCTATAAAATCCGCAACACCTCCCTGATACCGAAGTACATGTCAAACTACTTCCTTAACGTAAATGACCGCCATAACCACAACACCAGGGGGAGCTCCACTAACCACGTTAAACCCAGATTCCAATCTAACAAGGCTCTTAACTCATTCTCCTTCTATGCCACATCAATGTGGAATGCACTCCCAACAGGTGTAAAAGAAAGGGCATCTCTATCCTCCTTCAAAACCGCACTAAAAGAACACCTCCAGGCAACTTCAACCCTAAACTAACACCCTCCCTTCCACATCCTACCTCCCCAGATTGTAAATAATTAAATGTAAATAATCAAATGTAGATACTTATTCTTATTCTTATGCTTTCTGATCTCTCTCTCTATGTCCACTACTTGCTGTACATATTCTACCAAGTCAGTCCTACACTGTTCCAATGTCCATTTCTCTGATGATGCAATTGTTGATGACTGAAGTGTTGATATCAACCAAACCTAACCTCCCCACCCCCCTCCACATCCCACACCCGGATTGTAAATAATGTAAATAATTCAATGTATATACTCTGATGATTATCTTGTGTGATGACTGTATTATGATGATAGTATATATCTGTATCATGAATCAATTTAAGTGGACCCCGACTTAAACAAGTTGAAAAACTTATTCGGGTGTTACCATTTAGTGGTCAATTGTACGAAATATGTACTGCACTGTGCAATCAAGTTTCAATCAATCAAAAACTCATAGGGGTATTCTAGTACATTATGCAGAGATGAGATGTGTCAATTTCAAAATATTACTTGGAATCAATATTTGGCAGCGGCAAAGTGGTCATCTGGCTAGAGTTTAGCTTGATAAAGGGTATTTCAACAAGTAAACAGTACAGTGGGTCCTTTATTTTGATATACATATGTAATGCTCATAAGGGTATTCTAGTAAAATATGCAGAGATGAGATGTGTCAATTTCAAAAAAATTATGTTCAATACATTTTTGGCAGTAACAAAGTGGTCGTATGGGTAGATTTTAGCTCTAAAAGGGTATTGTAACAAGTAAATAATACAGCAAGTCCTTTATTTTGATGTATGTAATGCTCATAAGGGTATTCTTGTAAAATATGCAGAGATGAGATGTGGCCATGAATTTAAACAAGTTGAAAAACGTATTCGGGTGTTACCATTTAGTGGTCAATTGTATGGAATATGTACTGTACTTTGCAATCTACTAATAAAAGTTTCAATCAATCAATCAAAAAGCCATATCAAAATATTAAATTGAATCACTTTTTGTCATGCAACAATAGATTTAATGACATTTTTATTAAATAAGTACATCCAAACACTATATATTAATATTTACCACAGAAAATGCAAACTGTCATTTGTCGGACACGGTAAAGACTTAAGTAATGTCAAACACATAGCCTTAAAATAACCACAAAGATAAAGTGTTTGTCTCACACGTAGTAATCTGTTGTGAACAGACAAAGCCCAGCAATGCAGGTTTAGCGAGCCGTGCGCGCTCGCGCGAAGGGAATTTTGGCAGGGAATCAAATTTTGGCACAACACCGCCAACCAGACAGGATCGAGCAGCTGAAACGAGGTCCACCATAAATCTTCCATATTCACTATCTCACTCCTAACGGTTCAGTGGTTTTTGAAAGTTTGAACTTTGTTCTATAAAGATTCATTGATACTACCAGTTGAAGTACTTGATACATACTCGTGTCGTCCTGATACCAATATTTTGGCATGGCATCGGTACCAAAATGTATTTCAATTATTTTCAAAACACATTAAAATATCATCATTGGCTTTATCCATCCATTCATCCATTTTGTAGCACTTGTCCCTTTCGGAATCACGGAGGCGCTGGAGCCTATCTCAGCTGCATTCGGGCGGAAGGCAGGGTACACCCTGAACAAGTCGCCACCTCATCGCAGGGCCAACACAGATAGACAGACAACATTCACACTCACATTCACACACTAGGGCCAATTTAGTGTTGCCAATCAACCTATCCCCAGGTGCATGTCTTTGGAGGTGGGAGGAAGCCGGAGTACCTGGAGGGAAACCACGCAGTCACGGCAGTATTGTGAGGCAGACGCACTAACCCCTGGTCCACCGTGCTGCCCCTCATTGGCTTTATTTTAACATAAAATACTATGATACATTAAATATACCTTTGTTACTGCACTCAAAAAACAAATTGAAAACAGTAAATAAAATGGTATTAAATAACAGAGGGAACATACTGGACAACTTCTCTTTTGAGTAGTGGTTACAAAGGCTCCTAATTTGATTGCTGATGGATGCAGTAACATGTAGTGTCATTCCGATATTGTTTTGTTAAAATTTCAAGGGACAAGCGGTAGGAAATGGATGGATTATTCTTCTATTGTTTATATCTAATTACTTTCTGTTTTAGCATGTTCTATCTACTCTTCTGTTAAAATGTAATAATCACTTATTTTTCAGTTTTTTGAATGCTTTGCATAACTTTGGGTTATGTTACAAATTTGGGTATTGATCTGATAGTGAAAGATCTGAAGTTGTTACAGGGTCATACATTACTCATAATTAAAGTCCTCATGTGTCCAGGCACGTATTCTCCGAGTTTATAAACAATAACACAAATGACTAAATATTTTGTGTTTCTGGAAAAAATTGATGTGTATGCAAAGTGCATTCATATATGTGCACAATATATATTATTTATTGCTCATTTTTGTCTTTTACTTTTGTAGCTGTATGAAAGAATGGCGTCGTTGAAGTGGCAGTTGGTTACATCAGCTCTTTGACTTTTTTGTCCTTTGTGGTCTCTGATGTCGCCCTCTTGTCTGAAGTGGACTTTTTGTTTCTGCACAGTTGCACTGCAACAGCATAATTTTCCCATTGTGGGATGAAGTCTATCCTATCCTATCCTATCCTATCCTATCCTATCCTATCCTATGTACAGCTCTTGTACTTTGCATTGTTGCAGTCAATATTTGGATAGATCCACCCAATTTGTTTACATTTCGGAGGACAGGCTTGCTGTTAGCATTAGCTATTGTTTCCTCCTACGGTGTGTATCACAAGCATCACAAGCCATCCAAGATGGCCGACAGCACTGTCTTTTGTTTGTCTGCTTGTCAAAGTGGTCTGAATTTCTATCTGTTTTAATTTATTTTTTAGCCAATTTAAGTAAATTGTACTAGTTTTAAGCGTAACAATTGATGAATGAAGGCTTACTTCCAAAAAGTGGCATTTCTGACTGCTTTTGTTGGATTTGGAAATCTGGAGGCCTTTGACCTGCTGAAGCCAGGAGATGTTTTGCTAGCTGAAATTTTGGCCTTCCACCTGCCACAGCCCGGATCTATCCTGGCCCCAGCTTGGCCTTCCATTGCCTACAGACTGGGTCTGCTAACTTCATTTTGGCCTTCCACTGCCTACAGACAGGATCTGCTAGCTGCAGACCGGATCTGATAGCTTCATCCTGGCCTTCCATCTGCCACAGCCTGGATCTGCTAGCTTCATCTTGGCCTTCCATCTGCCACAGCCTGGATCTATCCTAGTCTCAGCTTGGCCTTCCACTACCTACAGTCTGGGTCTGCTAGCTGCATCTTGGCCCTCCATCTGCCACAGCCTGGCTATAACCTAGCCCCAGCTTGGCCTCTCACTGCCTACAGACTGTGTCTGCTAGCTTCATCTTGGCCTTCCATCTGCCACAGCCTGGCTATAACCTAGCCCCAGCTTGGCCTCTCACTGCCTACAGACTGTGTCTGCTAGCTTCATCTTGGCCTTCCATCTGCCACAGCCTGGCTCTAACCTAGCCCCAGCTTGGCCTCTCACTGCCTACAGACTGGGTCTGCTAGCTCATCTTGGCCTTCCATCTGCCACAGCCTGGATCGATCTTAGCCTCAGACTGACTAAGGCTGGGCCTTTGCTAGCCTTAGCTTGGCCTTCCAACTGCTGTAGCCTGGACATCTGAACTTTGAATATTGGACCTGGGTAGGTAGTAAAACAATTTAACAATGACTTTGACAAAAGCTCTGTATTTAATATTAATGCTTTTTCCTGGACTTGTTTTCTGCAATTGTAGTGGGGTACCTGACCAGGTGCTCCACCAACCTTTAACTCTACCGAACGCAATAACAATCACCTGGTCCTACGAAACTACAGCATTTACACAAAGCTTATTGATATCTACATGTGGGTCAGTGCTAAATAATTCTAACCAGCTTCATTTATGGTGTATTTCTGTGTTAAATAGATGTTTTTCTCCTTCTGAAATTACTCATTTTGACATTGTGAAGCCAAGTAATGTTGTCATCGGGTTACCTTGCCACATGAAACGAAACATTTTTATATTGCTCTTACTTCTTCTATCAGGCAATGTGCAACCAAATCCAGGCCCAGCTTTGTACAACATCAGTACTCCTGATGAATTTAGAGCTAGGTCAGGTCTTGGTTTAATTCATTCAAATATTAGAAGTCTACTGCCAAAATTAGACTTAGTCAAAATCTGGATTCAAACAACCAATGCAGACATATTTATCTTATCAGAAACCTGGCTAACCAAAGCAGTCTCTGACAAGGACATTGCTATAAATGGATATAATGTCCTCGAAAAGGTGGAGGAGTGGCTATGTATATCAAAAACAAATTTATTGTTACCTTATTATCATCACTGTCAGTCACTAAACAATTTGAACTCCTTGCCCTGCAGCTTGAATTCTCACATGGCCAACCTCTCGCAATTGTAGGCTGTTATAGACCTCCCTCTGCCTCCACTGAAGCCCTTGCCTCGCTTGAATCCTTTATGAGTGGGTTAAAAGCTAGTGAACTTCTCTTGGTTGGTGATTTAAATTTTGACTGGTTGACTTCCTCTTCTGATAACCTTAAAGCTGTATGCAACTCACTAAACTTAACTCAATTAATCACTTCCCCAACTCGACCCAATACTAAAAACTCCTCAAAATCATCTTTACTTGATCTAATTCTAACCAACGCTCCCCATAAGTACACTGGCACTGGGGTGTTTGCCAATGACTTCAGTGACCATTGTACAATTGCAGCTGTAAGAAACTGCAAGCTACCAAAATCAAAACCCACTATTACATGCAAAAGAAATATTAAAAACTTTTGCCTCCCAGCTTTTATATACGATTTAGCTGCCTTTCAGTGGAACAGAGTTGCTTTAATTGATGATATTGAGATAGCGTTGAAATACCTTTATAATGAATTTCAACGTATAGTCAATAAACATGCTCCGTTTCGAAAACTTAGAGTTAAAGGTCGAAATAATCCCTGGTTTTCCTCTGCAATTGGAAACCTTCTCAAAGAGAGAGACGTTGCTTGGGCCAGGGCTCGAAAAACAAAGACAGAGGCTGACTGGCTTAGCTTCCGCCAGCTTAGAAATAAATGTACTTCGCTTGTTAAGAGGGCCAAGTCTGATTTTTACCTGCATGAATGCAAAAAACATACAAATGATCCCAAAAAGTTTTGGCAAACCATAAAAGCTTCTTTAAATCATGTGACAACAAATGACTTTCCAAGTCCTTTAATTACTCAATCTGGTACTTTGTCTGATAAGACAACTATATCAAATTGCTTTAATGAATATTTTGTTTCTGCCGGATCCTTGTTTGAGTCGTTGAATCCTCAATTGTCAAATGTTGGTTTAACTAATGTTAATATACCAAATACACCACAGGCTGTAAATAGACGCAGCACCTGCACTTTTGAGTTCACACCTGTATCAATATCCGAGGTAAACAGTGCACTAAAGAGCCTGGACAC
The DNA here is from genome assembly GCF_033978785.1 of Entelurus aequoreus. Lineage (NCBI taxonomy): Eukaryota > Metazoa > Chordata > Actinopteri > Syngnathiformes > Syngnathidae > Entelurus > Entelurus aequoreus. The sequence goes on along the minus strand of NC_084737.1, from coordinate 40,032,511 downwards.
AACTAAAGCAGCAGGACCTGACCAAATTGAACCCTTTTTCTTAAAATTGGCTGCTGATTTTGTTGCTGAGCCTCTCTCGCATATTTTTAACCTAAGTCTAACAAGTAAAAGCATTCCAAAAATCTGGAAATCGGCCTTTGTTCTTCCCCTGCTAAAAGGGGGTGAACCCACAAATATAAATAATTACAGACCAATTTCTAAATTATGCATTTTAGCAAAATTGTTTGAGAAGATCATCAGTAACCAGCTAGAGGATTTTTTAGAATCAAACAATATTTTATCTCCATTTCAATCTGGTTTTAGAAAACAGCATAGCACTATTACAGCTGCTCTTAAGGTCTTCAATGATTTAATCGAGGCTGTAGACGGCAAGAAATATTGTGTCGCCCTATTTATTGATTTGTCAAAAGCATTTCACACAGTAGACCACAGTCTGTTAATTCAAGCCCTTCATCACGTTGGATTATCTAAAAATGCAGCTGCTTGGTTCACAGACTATCTCTCCAGCAGAACACAATGTGTACAGGTGGCTGGGACCACCTCTTCATTACTGGACATTACCAAAGGCGTTCCACAAGGCTCAGTGCTGGGGCCCATTTTATTTTCTATCTACATAAATAATCTTTGTAATAATTTGTCAAATGCAATGTACCATTTTTATGCAGACGACACCATTATTTATTGCTGTTCAACCTCCATCACTCAGGCTTTTGAGTTTTTACAAGCTGCTTTTGATGTCATCCAGACTCGCTTATTTGATCTTAAATTGGTTTTAAATACAGATAAAAGCAAGGTAATGGTTTTCTCTCATTCAAGGGTGCTACTGGAAAATATTCCAAATATTGTAACATCAAATGGAAACCCTATAGAGCAGGTCTTAAATTACAAGTACTTGGGTTTTACTCTTGATCAGGAGCTTTCATTTAAAGCCCATATTAACAACTTGGTCTCTAAGCTTAGGGTAAAGCTTGGTTTCTTTTTTAGAAATAAAAACTGCTTCTCTCTTAAAGTCAGAAAGAAATTGGTGACAGCAACTATCTTGCCTGTAATTGATTATGGAGATGTGCTTTATTTTAGTGCTTCATCTAAATGCCTCCAGTCCTTGGACACTGTTTTTCATACAGCACTAAGATTTGTTACTGGCTGTCGTAGTCTCACCCACCATTGTCAACTGTATATGAAGTCAGACTTATCTTCATTGAGTGCACGCAGATACACACATTGGCTGACTTTAATTTATAAGGCTCTTTTAGGTTTAATACCTCCATACTTGTGTACTCTGTTACAAAGAAAAAGCAGCTCTTACGCATTACGTTCTAACAATTTGTATGTTTTAACTGTTCCTCATGTACGGACTGAATTTGGCAAAAGAGCTTTTGGCATTGCTGCCCCTATGGCATGGAATGAATTGCAGACGAAACTGAAACTTACAGAACTACTTCCATTTGGAGCCTTCCGTTCTGTCCTGAGGGACAAACAGCGAGAGACGTTTGCACAGTGCCTGTGTTTTTAAAGATGTAAATCTCTGTTGTTTTACACTTCTCTTATGTATTTTAAAATGTATGTCTTAATGTATTTATTTTGAAACTGCTCTGTGACATGTGCTGTTGACCTCTTGGCCAGGTCACCCTTGTGAAAGAGATCTTGATCTCAATGGGTTTTCTTATCTGGTTAAATAAAGGTTCTAATCAATCAATCAATCAATCAATCAATCAATCAATCAAAATGTACCTATACAGCCCTTAATCACAAATGTCTCGAAGGGCCGCACAAGCCACAACATCTTCGGCTCAGATCCCACTTCAGGGCAACAAAAAACTCAACTCAATGGGAACAACGAGAAACCTTGGAAGGGACCGCAAATGTGTGGACCCCTCCTTGGGTAAGCGGTGAAATTGGATGCCGAGTGGATACGGTTAATAATGTGAGAGTCCAGTCCATAGTGGGGCCAGCAGGGGCTCCTCTTGTATGTATAAGTCAGCAGCACAGAGACATCACCAATTAATGCACAGAGGAGTGGTCCATATCGGGTCCCAACTTGGAACAGCTAGCACTTCCTCTGTGGAAACTGATCCATGGCCACCTGATAATCTCTCCACGCAGGAGAGGGGGGCACAGCAGAAAACAGACGGCAGATAGACTGGTCTAAAAATGGGTCTATTTAAAGGCTAGGGTGTATAAATTAGTTTTAAAACGGGACTTAAATGCTTCTACTGAGGTAGCATCTCTAACTCCGGTAGGGCATTCCAGAGTATTAGATCCTGAATAGAAAACGCTTTATAGCCCGCATACTTTTTTGGGGGACTTTGGGAATTACTAATAAGCCGGAATTTTTGGATCAAAGGTTTCTGGACAGAACGTAGGGTACATTACAATCAGCCAGATAGGATGGAGCTAGACCATAAGTATTTTATACGTAAGTATTAACACTTTAAAGTCGCATCTTAAGTGCACAGGAAGCCAGTGCAGGTGAGCCAGTATAGGCGTAATATGATCTAACTTTCTTGTTCTTGTTAAAAGTCAAACGGCCACATTTTGTACCAACTGTAAATAATACGTTACAGTAATCGAGACAAGACGTAACGAACGCATGAATAATGATCTCAGCGTTGGTGGTGGACAAAATTAGAAGAATTTTAGCGATATTACGGAGATGAAAGATGACCCCAAAAGGTACAAGCAGTAGAAAATGGTTGGATGGATGGAAAAAGGCTGTTTTAGTGACACTCTTGATGTGTGATTCAAATGAGAGAGTTGGGTCAAAGATAATACCGAGATTCTTTACCGAGTTGCTTTGTATAATTGTTTTGTTGTCAAATGTTAAAGTTGAGTTGAGTTGAGTTGAGTTTGAGTTTATTTCGAACATGCAAGCATACAACATGATACATCACAATTTCCAGTTTCTTTTCAACATGTTCGAAAAGGAGTAGGAAGAAGCAGAGCTTATTTAATCCTACCCCTTTTCTTTACATAACAGTTGCAAAACTTTTTGTTCACTTCCTGTTCACAATTTTTTCACAATAAACTCCATAAGTAATCACAATAAAAATAAATAAATAAATAATAGTAAGAATTTAATAATAATAATTGGTGAAGTAAGTCATATTTCATATGATGAGATAAGTAAGATTACTTTAAGAATGAATGAATGGATGGATGAAATAAATTGAGAATGTTTGTCATGGTTCTTCTTCTTTGTACTTTGTAAACACTTTAAGTTTGAAGAGTTTCTTGAAGTGTATCATATTAGTACATTGTTTGATTGCTTTGCTTAATCCATTCCATAATTTAATTCCACATACTGATATACTGAAGGTCTTAAGTGTTGTACGTGCAAACAAATGTTTTAAATTACGTTTTTCTCTAAGATTATATTTCTCCTCTTTTTTTGAGAAGAATTGTTGTATATTCTTGGGTAGCAGGTTATAGTTTGCTTTGTGCATAATTTTAGCTGTTTGCAAATTCACTATGTCGTGGAATTTCAGTATTTTTGATTCAATAAATAAAGGGTTTGTATGTTCTCTATATCCAACATTATGTATTATTCTAACTGATCTTTTTTGTAACACCGTTAATGAATGAAGTGTACTTTTGTAATTATTTCCCCATATTTCTACACAGTAGCTCAGATATGTAACACTAGTGAGCAGTAGAGAATATGAAGGGATTTTTGGTCTAGAACATGTTTTGCTTTATTCATTATTGACGTGTTTCTTGCAACTTTATGTTGTATATTTTTTACGTGAGATTTCCAGTTCAATTTATCATCAATCATTATACCTAGAAATTTGGTTTCGTTTACTCTTTCAATTTCTATTCCATCTATTTGTATTTGTGTTTGACTTTCTCTTCTACTGTTACCAAATAGCATTATTTTAGTTTTACTAAGATTCAACGATAGTCTGTTTTTGTCAAACCATCTTTTTAATTTGTTAATTTCTTCTGTTATTATTTGTATTATCTCCTGTGTGTTTTCTCCTGAACAAAACGCTGTTGTATCATCCGCAAATAATACTAACTTTAAATCTTTTGTAACTTTACAAATGTCATTTATATAGAGATTGAATAATTTAGGTCCTAGTATTGATCCCTGAGGTACACCACAGGATATATTTAGCGTTGCGCCTAGCTTCACGTATTGTTTCCTGTTCGTTAGATAACTTCTTATCCAGTTTAAGACTAACCCTCTGATGCCATATCGTTCTAGTTTTTTGATTAAAATATTGTGATTAATTGTGTCAAATGCTTTAGTTAGATCCATATAAACCGCTGCCGCACATTTTTTACTATCTATTGCATTGGTAATTTCTTCTGTAATTTCAATTAAAGCCATTGAAGTTGAAACATTAGTGTATCCATATTGGTTCTCTTCGAGTATTCTATTTTTATTTATGAAACTTTCTAATCTGTTATTGAACAGTTTTTCAATGATTTTAGAAAATTGTGGAAGTAGAGAAACAGGTCTATAATTTGTAAATTGATGTTTGTCTCCAGTCTTATAAATTGGTGCAACTTTAGCTATTTTCATTTTGTTTGGAAATGTACCTGTTTGAAATGATAGGTTACTAATATACATTAATGGTCCTGAGATCTCTTCAATAACCTTTTTTATTGTTTCCATATCAATTCCGTTACAATCAGTTGAAGTCTTAGATTTACATTTTTTCACGATTGTAACTATTTCCTCCTGTGTCACATTACTGAGGAACATGGAGTTGGGATTTCGCTCTATGGTATCATTATAGTCCTCAATTGGAACTGGGTCTGGAATCCTTTCTTCCAATTTTGGTCCAATATTTACAAAATAATTATTGAAGCTTTCAACTACTTCCTTTATGTTGTCATTTTTTTTATTTTCATCTAAGAAGTATTGAGGGTAGTCCCTCTTAGTTCCATTTTTAATAATGCTATTGAGGATGCCCCATGTTGCTCTCATATTATTTTTGTTTCTGTCCAATAATTCACTGTAATATTCTTTTCTACATGATCGTAGTATGTCTGTTAACTTGTTTTTATACTTTTTGTACTTAATTTCTGCCTCTATAGTTAGTTGTGCTATAAATTTTCTATATAGTGTATTCTTCTTCTTACAAGCATTTTTTAATCCTTTTGTCATCCATGGTTGATTATTCTTTCTCTGCTTGTTACTGAGTTGTATCCATGGACAATATTTGTCATAAAGTACTATGAACTTGTTTAAGAAATGTTCATATGCTTCATCAACCTCTTTTTCATTATACACATTGTCCCAATCTTGCTTTTGTAGCTCAATTTTGAAGGCAGTCATCCTCTTCTCTGTGCATAGTCTTCGAAATGTCCTTTTGTCTTCCATGTTCTTCTTGTGGTTTCCATCATATATTGTAAAAACTGGCAGATGATCACTAACGTCGCTTATAAGTAGACCACTTGTAGTGTTATTATCAAAATCATTGGTAAAAATATTATCAATAAGCGTGGCACATTGTCCTGTGATTCTGCTTGGCTTTGTGATTTTAGGATATAGACTGATGCTGTACATTGTATCAATGAAGTCATCAATAGACTTTTGCTTGTTGGGGTTCAATAAGTCAATATTAAAGTCACCACATAAGAACATTATTCTTTGACCATTGTCCATGTAAGTTGCCTTGATCCATTCTTCAAATGTTTCTATACTTGACTTAGGTCAGGGGTCGGCAACCCGCGGCTCCGCATGCGGCTCCTTGACCACTCTGATGCAGCTCAGCTACATACATGCCGACCCCCCCGATTTTCCCAGGAGATTTATGGATCTCAGTGTCTTTCATAGATTACTCCCAGGGAAAAAAATAATCCTATTTACACTCTTAATTACTAAATATAGGGCGTGCCCTAATTGCACTGCAGTAATTGTCCTCTATAGTATTTACATACAGCGTGCTAGTCCAGCCACATGTTGCATGTTGTTATTACTTGCACACACAGGAGACAGCAAAGCATACTTACTCATCAGCCACACAGTTTACACTGACGGTAGCCGTATCAAACAACTTTAACATTGTTACGTTACAAATATGCGCCACACTGTGAACCCACACCAAAAAAGAATGAAAAACACATTTCTGGAGAACATCCCACTGTAACACAACATAAACACAACACAACCATTACCCAGAATCCCATGCAGCCCTAACTCTTCCGGTCTACATTATACACCCCCGCTACCACCAAATCCCCCCACACATCAACCCCCCCCCCCCCCCCCCCCCCCTCTCCGTGCGTTGGTTGAGCGGAAGAGTTAGGGCTGCATGGGATTCTGGGTATTGGTACCGTCAGTGTAAGATGTGTGGCTGCTGAGTTAGTACGCCTTGCTGTCACTTACGTGAGCAAGCTGAAATTGCATTCTACGTGTGGTCGAGCAGGTACACCGTTAGGGCAGACTGTAGAGGGCGCCAAATGCAGTGTCATCACGCTCTAAAATTCGGGAGTCTCCCGGGAAAAATGAGAAGGTTGGCAAGTATGACGCTATCAAGTGCCAGCAATTCATTCAAAACTCGCGGTCTGCACTAACATCAAATTTCCACATTAAAGTGCGTGCAGGTGCGTCTGTCGGAGACCCTTGGTTAACATAGCACAAAGCATTTAAGCTTTGTATGCAGTGTTTTTCATTTTTAATTTTTTTTTGTGGCTCCCATTACTTTCTTTAATTTGTGAAACTTGCCAAAATGGCTCTTTGAGTGGTAAAGGTTGCCGACCCCTGACTTAGGTGATCTATATATACAACTGATGAATATGTTTTTGCTTTTTTCCTGACATATTTCAATGGTTATACATTCTAAGATATTATCTATGGCAAATGACATGTTTTTTTACCACTTTGTAGTTCAGGTTCTTCATCACGTACACAGCTACTCCTCCTCCATTTTTGTTGGTTCTGTTGATGTAGTTTAGTTCATATCCCTCCAGATCAAAATCTATTCCTTTTTTATCATCAATCCATGTTTCTGTGACAGCAATCACTTTGAAGGGTTCGTTGATGTGTTCCAAAAAGTTGTTAATGTTGTTGTAATTTGCATACAAGCTTCTACTATTAAAATGAATAATTGACAATTTGTTATCACATTCAATGTTACTATTATATTGATCATCTGTATAATAAAAACAACTATTACTGATGTGGGAGGAAAAATTTGTATCTGGATCTATATCATTTTCCAAATCCTGGTTTTTGTGATCTTTGTTGCAGACATTTTTTAGTTCCATATTTTCTTGTTCAACAAACTTTGATGTTGTTTCAATAATCTCTATAAGTGTAGGTGGATGCAATCCTGAATCTAGGTCCTCTTGTTTAGTCGTCCCTTGGAACATAGTAGTGCCGATGCTGAATTTAGGTGCTTGTTTTCTGTCAGAGTCCATTATCATCGTTGTTGTGGTAGCTGTGTAAACTTTAAAAATTGTCCAGGTCCTTGATGTCATGGACAACAATTACTCTTGCTTCTGGACTTCCATTCAGCTTGATGTAGATTTTACAGTTGGCGCTCCAAGTTCCCTGGATTTTTCCCTGCCTTCTCAAGTCGCGTGCTTTCTTGGCGATTTCAGCATTACGTTTTGTGAGATGCTCATTCATGTACACATTTGTTCCCTTCAGCTTCTTTCCCTGTCTCAGCAATGCCATTTTAGATTTTCTGTTTACGAGTTTCACAAGCACGACTGGAGTGGCGTTGTTGTTTCTTCCGTTCAGTGGGATGCATGTTTCGATGGTATTAATGTCAATTTCAATTTCTTTTGATTGCAGAAAGTTGACCACTTGCTGTTCTGCTGAGACCATATCCATTTCATCTGGTTCACCTTCATTATTCACAGCTTTCGCATAGGATCTTGGTTTAATTCGGTGCCCTGTCACAATGATATCATTCATTCGTTTATCCTGATCCATTTCATCTATGATGTTCCTCAGCATGTTGTTGTCTTCTTGAAGGATCTTCATTTGTTTGCTCATTTCAGTGGCTTCTTTATTTCTGCAGTTGTTCTCTTTTTTCATTTCTTTAATTTCTTCTTTCATATCCTCTTTCCATCCATCCATCAATTCTTCCAATGTTTCTATCATTTCTTCTTTAAATTCCTGGAGTATTTTTTGTAGTATCCCTTCTTGAATCCCATCATGTCCTGTGCCCAGCTTCAAATCAGTCTTTCCAGTCAATCCTTTAACTTTTGGCATCGCGGCAGTCACTGACGTCAGCGCCTCTTATGTCTTAAGGGCAGTTACTTCTTTAGCGACTTGCGGCACTTTTAACTTGTTTTTTCAACAATTTCGTACCTTGCGCCGTTCAGAGATCTATTTGAGGTGTCAGCCTGTCAACTTATATCACTCTGCGACGTCGGGATCACTTTAAAACAGCTGTAAACTCGCCGTAACTTTTGGTTGCTAGGCAACCGCTTTGAACTGCGGGAGGCGCCTTTGGCTTGACGCTAACGGCTCTTCCACTCGCCTTATTTCAGCGTATCAGTGCCTCTCAACTGACCAAAATCAGATCGAAGATGCCAGGTGACTCTCCTGTGGCTGTGATCGCAAATCAGTGGTCAAAATCTTCAGACTTAACAAAAACTCCGGTAGCAGAAGCGGAGCTTTTTTTCTTTGCGTCCTTTCTCATTGACAGGAAGTGACGCAAAGTGGTATCATTAAAATTAGTGCCGGTGTCTAGCAGAACCGATAATCAAGCGTTAAGATGCCAAAAGTTGCTGGACATCCATTGTTTGATTTCATTAAGACACGCAAGGATTTTCGAGATGAAGGGAAGTTGGGACATGAGGTCAGGATCGAGGTTAGGCCTTTTGAGCAGAGGACGAATAACCACTGTTTTGAATACTTGGGGAACAGCACCAGAGGAAAGTGATACGATAATATTTAGCACCGATTGACCTAACATTACAAACAGCTTCTTGATAAGTTTTCCAGGAAGTGGGTCAAGTAAACATGTTTGTTTTGTCCTATTTACAAGTCGAAGGAGTTAAAGTTAAAGTACCAATGATTACTCTGTTATTTCATCAAAAAGAGAGAGATTATTTTGGAGAGCAATATCTGGCGTACATACATTCATATCTGCGTTAATAGAACCCAGTTGGAGCTGGGATGAGTTATCTTTAATCTCCTTTCTAAAGATTTCAATTTTCTTAGTAAACAATTGCATAACGTCATCAGCCGAGTGGAGAAGTCCCTTGTTGAGTTAGCGATGCTCCCATACTGAACAAATATTTAGGACTGTTTTAATTGAGGCGGATGAGATTGGAGTAGTAATTAGTTTTAGCTAAGGTAAGAGTGTGTTTATAAGTTATTAAACTATCACTCCATGCTTGATGGAAAACCTCAAGTTTAGTCGCACGCGATCTGAGTTCCAGCTTTCCACATGATAGTTTAAGAGCTCTGGTTTCTTCTGTAAACCTGGGGGCATAGGCGTCGATCTACATTTCTGCCAGTGGGTGCTCGGTGTGTGTGTATTAATAAAAAAAAATAGACGTTCAGCGAAGTTAATATCCCATATGATTTGTGACTTCATTCTTTTGTAAAACGGACCAAACTCGCCACAAAATTGACTACAACAAGATTGATTTTTCAAAAATTATTTTAAAGATTGAAAGTTTCCATCAATCCTACGTGGGTGCTCAGGCCCCGAAGCACCCACGTCTTTGCCTCCCTACAAACAGCGTGCCGGCCCAGTCACATAAAATATGCGGCTTTTACACACACATAAGTGAATGCAAGGCATACTTGATCAACAGCCATACAGGTTACACTGAGGGCTGCCGTATAAACAATTTTAACACTGTTACAAATATGCGCCACACTGTGAACCCACACCAAACAAGAATGACAAACACATTTCGGGAGAACATCTGCACCGTAACACAACAGAACAAATACCCAGAACCCCTTGCAGCACTATTTCTTCCGGCACGCTACAATATACACCCCCGCTACCACCAAACACCCCCCGCCCCCTACCCCCTGAATTCGGAGGTCTCAAGGTTGGCAAGTATGCTTTTGGGGGCCTTTTTTTTTAGCTTTAGCGGAGCTATACTATCAATGGCGTTGCGCAGGTCATCGTTAAAGTTGTTAGTGAGGTTATCGATAAAGCCCACATAATTTGGGAATGATGCCATTACCCAGGGCAGTTGGCCAGTAAGAGTCGTAGTTGTGACAGCATTAATGTAGCAGCTGCTAAAGTATTGGTTATTAGTAGCTTTTTGACAAGTTAGAACTTCACATTTTATAAGGTAGTGATCGGACATTACTTTATTGTACGGGAGTACCATAACTTTGGAGGTGGTGACATCCCGGACGTATTACCGTTGTGATGCGTGGGTTCATTCATTAATTGTGTAAGACCACAGCTATCAATTATAGTCTGGGTCTGACGGGGGTATTCGTATGTATATAAAATTCCCCATTATATTTATATTATATTTTCTGCGTCCGTCACTAGATCAGCAAGAAACTCTAAAAATGTGCTTATAATTCGTTGTAGTGAAGCTTGTTTAGCTATTTCTCGTCCTGCAAGGGTGATACTTATAAAAGTATAGTTTATTTGTCGCCATGGAGGAGAGGATTAGTAATTTAGAAGTAGCTAAAACGCTGTGGAGGGACTTTAGCTGAAGGCTCTGCAGTGCTTTGAGAAAGCGTTTAACTGATCACTAGTCAAATTTGTCGAGCATCAACATGTGTTATCACAATATAATGGTAGTATTAAAAACTATTTTGTCTGACAAATTTATGTCATTTAAACATTAATTTTGAAGCCAAAATAAGTCCATTCTCCTTCTGTCTCTACACTGTTTCCGCTTGCAAGTGCTCTGTGTGTGTTGACTGACATGTGCCTTGGATCTTATTACCAGCAGTGTCACCACAGCACACCGTCATGACATGACAAAAGAGTACTTTTAATTCATTCATTAGTTTGCACCACCTATTGTGAAAGACACAGACCACAACATTAAGTACCGTATTTTTCGGAGTATAAGTCGCACCTGCCGAAAATGCATAATAAAGGAAAGAAACATATTTAAGTCGCACTGGAGTATAAGTCACATTTTTTGGGGACATTTATTTGATAAAACCCAACACCAAGAATAGACATTTGAAAGGCAATTTAAAATAAATAAAAAATAGTGAACAACAGGCTGAATAAGTGTACGTTATATGACGCATAAATAACCAACTGAGAACGTGCCTGGTATGTTAACGTAACATATTATGGTAAGAGTCATTCAAATAACTATAACATATAGAACATGCTATACGTTTACAAAACAATCTGTCACTCCTAATCGCTAAATCCCATGAAATCTTATACATCTAGTCTCTTACGTGAATGAGCTAAATAATATTATTTGATATTTTACGGTAATGTGTTAATAATTTCACACATAAGTCGCTCCCGAGTATAAGTCGCACCACCGGCCAAACTATGAAAAAAAACTGCGACTTAATAGTCCGAAAAATACAGTACTTGTGTACAATCAGATGTCTCGTTAGTAGATACAGGATATGAGGTGTACACCTGGAAATGTAATATGTTAATATTTTTGCTTATTTTACTTAAGTGAGATGACCTCTGTAACACCCTTCAGCATACTTTCATACTCACATCTGCATTTGAAAATATAGTAAATGATGGTCAATGTGACTTACGTCACTATGTTTGCCAATTACTTTATTTTTCATCCTAAAAAAATAAAATCACAGATACAGGTGAAAAAATTTCCCTTTGCAAGAACAAAAAAGTACAATATGCATGAAAAGCATATTTAACAAAGATGCCAGAAAAAAAGCCAGATTTATTGTAAATTGCACACATAAGTAGCTACTGTTATGTCGATAAGGTGTGTAGTCATTTTATTATTAGAAACCAGACACAAACTGTTGTTTTCTTAAACAGTTTAATTGTGCCTGATACACGAGCACCTTTTGTGACATAAAAAATGATGCTTTGGCAGTGACCAACCAAAGTTAGATACTGTATTTGATAGCATCAGCAGAGGTGACAATGTTGTTATGAAATTCATGATATTATTTTTCAGTAATCCTATAGTATACAATAAAAGAGGTAATACTGAGCAATTAAAATAGTTATGAGGTGACACAGAGTGGCAAAAATTTAAATGTATCCATCAGATACTTAAGTATTTATTTTTCACAAAATGTATTTATAGAAATGACTAACTGCAGTCAGGGGGAAAAAAGATGCATAAGGAATGACTGCAGTTCCAAATATGGTCAGTTATCTTATTTGTTTCAATCTCAACCAAAGCAGTTGCTGGCTTTATACATGACGTGGTGCAAATAGTTGTGATTGTGGCATGTATCAGTGGGCTCTTGGGAAGCAGGACACACAGCTTGATCGCACAGTCAGACACCTAAATCTTCCCAGGATCCTCTTTGAGAGTAACTGTCCTGTTAAAGATCAGCTGCACAGATGGAAAAAGACATTTATGTTCAGCAAAAAAGAGGTAACAGATCATCCCTGAAAAAAATGTATATATATTTTAAATTATATTTATTATCAGGCACCAGTTTCAGTATACCTTGTCATCTGTGCTGTCAGGGTCCACGGAGAAATAGCCAACTCTCTCAAACTGGAATTTGTCAAGTACTTTCGCTCCTTTGACAGAGGTATCAACTAAGGCACTGGTGATAACTTGCAGAGAATTCTATACGACAAAATTTTTTACAATTTAACAATCACAAAGATCAACTGATGTCGAACTTAAGGATCAGATTCAATCCAATCAGAATGTCACTCACAGGGTTGATGTCACTCAAGAAGCCATTGGGCACCTCAGCCGGATCCTCAGGGTGTTTGTGCAGGAATCTGCAAAGACAATGAAAGAAAGGTTATAAGAATCTTTATTATCACTAAACGGATTGTTATGAATGACAACTTACAGCCTTTCATAAATGCGCACTTCACACACAAGTGGCTGGCTGACCCAGTGGATGAAGGCCTTTGGTTTCTCTGCTTTGTCAGAGCTGCAGCAGGTCACCTCCAGTTCCACCACTTTACCCTGGGTGTCCTGGAAAAGGAGTATTTATTTTGGATAGTAGCAAATGGTATCAAAAAAGAAAGAAGCCTGAAAAATCAAAATCAAATGTGTTGGAACATACCTTGATGATCTTCTGGACAGAGATGACATAGCCAGCATGCCTTAGTCCGACAGGCTGTTCTGGGGTAAGGCGTTTGTAGCCTTTCTCCATCACCTGAAAAAAAAAAAAAAAAAGTCTGTAATTTTCTGTAGATATGTAAAGGCACAGGTAGTTACTTTGCCATGAAGGTATTTTATGTTTGACATTTGTGTCTCAAACCTCTCTGAAGTCACTTTGTTCAATGAAGATGGTGCTTGTAAAAGGCACAGTATGGCTGCCCTTGGCCTCGTGAGCTGGGAAGTCTGGTACTCGTATGTTTGACTGTAAGAGACATGAGAAGATTACAACCTGAAGACAGAATCGAAGCAACATTATATGCACCAAGGTACATTACAAAAGGACAAATGTAAAGGGTCACTTGAAAAGTTAAAATAATAAATTACTAAATTTGTGCGCCTTTGCAGCTATAATGGCAAGGGATGAGTACCTTTCACAATTGAACCGATACGGTACCAATTCCTGAGAATCGCTACGATACTCAACGGTACTTTTTTGCGTGTCAATGTGATAATAAATGTTCATTTGTTGAACAATACAATCGCTATTGTTTTTAACATTTAACACTGAGCTTATGATAACTGTGCTGTACAATTGATCTCTCTTTCTTACACTTGTGAGTTTTATTTGTAAGTGTTGTGTAGTAGACTTTGCAAGAAGTTGCAATTCCAAGACTTTAGATGGCAGTAGTGTGTAGTTCACACAGAGGGCAGGCAGTTTTGCAGAACTACGGAGTAGACTATCTTTAAATAAAGCCAACAAACCTGAAAATGTTTCTTTTTTTGAGTGGATATAAAAACTATCACAGCAAGTATGCATTCATTTCAGTTTGTCCGGTGTGTGTGTTTGTTGCCATAGTCAGGGTGTAGTCAATTTTTGAGCACTAGAAAGTGTTTGCCTGTAGGTATTGTATTTATGACACACTAGATGTTAGATTGCAACATGTGTCTTAGCTGTAGCACTAACTGGCACATTTTGAGGTGTTGAAATCATTATGTAAAATTGCTAATACTAATCAGTAGCATGTATATGGCATATGTACTTTGCATATTTTGCAAAGTGGATCCTTATCAAATAAGAAACCATTCTCATGCCACCACTGTAATATCCTTTAAAAGTATAAAATCCTAAATTTTGAAAATGTCCAAAAATCTAAAATTGCCTTTTTGATTTACAAAGTCTTACATGGGTTAGCACCACCACCTATCAGACTTTATCAAGTCCAGCAGGTTTTAGGGGAGCGAGTTATTCTAATGGAATCCTTTATCATTTGGGTTAGGTTAAACTGTTTGGCTAAATGCTTTAGCTTATTGGAACGTGCTTTATCCAACCAATCTAGGTTAAAATCACCCATCAAAATAGTTTCCTTGTTACTGCAGGCTTTAAGTAAATCTTTCAACATGTCATAAAATACAACCTTTTTAGGTGGCCTATATAAAACAACATTAAAAGACATTTCAGAAGATAGGCAAATTGTTACTCCAACACATTCCAAACTATTCTGGGAGAAGATTGATCGGCTTGCATTGGATTTTCTTTTTAACATAAAACACCGCCTCCTTTTTTATTAAGTCAGTATTTTCTAAAAACATTGTAACTCTAAATGGTCAAGGCACCTGCTGGGTTATTTTCAACCTTGCCTTTTGTACTTGGGCACAATTACGCTGGAACAAAAAGGACCTTCCACAAACGAATTCCACAAAATTGAAAGCATACAATTGGCCAAAACATGTTTGTAAGAATTATGATTCAGTGGGTCTAACCCAGGGGTCATCAATTACATGATTAAGGGCGATAATTTTTTCGACAGACACTAATGGCCAAGTTCACAACTCCAAAACCTCACTACATATGCACAAAACAAGGCCTGAGAGTTATGTACATCATATTTACGTCAATGATGTGATTTATTAAAAAGAATAAAATAAAATAAAATAAAATAAAAGTTGTGCCCACCTGCAAACAAACTTTAGAGTGGTACGTACATTATTTACTTAAAAAAGTATGTGCTTAGCGTACCGTAACTACTCTACTTCCACAAGCTCGTCTGTTAAATAAATCGGTCAATTATATTTTCATCATAATTGATTGTGGAAATACGTCATAATAAATAACATGAACATTTAAAAGGTATACAGAGCATATCAAAAATGATAGTTCATTACATATAAATAATATTGCTTGTTATCTTCGACTTAATCTGCTCCGTTATCTCCCAGTGGATGATGCCATCTATGCTTGCGGTACGCACTGCAATGCGAGTCAAATTAAAGGAAATCAAAATAATCTGGTGATGTCTCGGATTTTCACAATAAAATGACCAACCTGCAACAGAATAGTGATTTTAAAAATAATTCATCGTCATTGTTCTGTTCAGAAAGCCATACAATTATTTTTTTAAATTATTGTTTGAATAATTTAATAGCCCATATATCCTGAATTCTGTAATTTTATTCTGGGGGCCAGATGGAAAGTTATGGCGGGCCGGATGTGGCCAGCAGGTCACCAGTTGAATGCCCCTCGTCTGAGATTGATAAAATGTTTCAATCAATCAAAGTTTATTTATACAACCCTTAATCACAAATGTCTCAAAGAGCTGCACAAGCCACAACGACATTTTCAGCTCCGATCCCCCATCCCAAAATCTAAACATTAATTTTGTCCATATTGTCTATTTCATCAATTAACATACCTTTGAGCCTTCAGGAAGGTTAACTATTGTGATTTTAAGAGGTTCCATCACGGTCATGGCTCGTGGGGCTGTCTCGTTAAGCACATCCCTCACACACGCTTCCAGAAGATGCGGCTCGGTTGTCGTCTGGGAAACGGTGACTCCCACCTAACAAAATGTCAGAAGCTTACAGTCAATCAGGAGTGAGCCCATATAACTACTCCTCAATTCATCCTTGTGCTTACCCGAGCACAGAAGTTGTTAATTGCCTCTGGTGGGAAGCCTCGCCTCCGAAGCGCAGTTAAAGTAAAGAGACGAGGATCGTCCCAGTCTCTGTTATTAGAAAGAATATGTCGAATTGATCGATTGAATTTGATAGAATTTAGTTTTTTATTTAGCATGAACACTTCAAGTTAAAATCTTACAAAATAATCAGTGTGAGTAGCAAAAACTCTGGTCTGTACATAAAGCATATTTGTTCTAAATTTTAACAACAACCAGAAACGCAAAAGACATGCATCCTATGCCATCTTACCTGACTGCGCCACTCTCTACCAGTTTGATGATCTTTCTTTTGGACACGACGGTGTAGGTAAGGTTCAGGCGGCCATATTCCCACTGAACGGGGCAGTACAGGTCCAGAGCATTACATAACCAGTAATAGGATGAGCGCCTGCAAAACAAAAAAAAAGCAGACAGGAGAACAATTTAGGCAAATTTGATTCAGAATGCCCCAAAGGGTAAAGACTGATTGTTTACCTGGCTTGAAACTCTTTGGTACAGAGTGAATGTGTGATATTTTCAATGGAGTCACACAGACAGTGGGTGTAGTCGTAAGTGGGATAGATGCACCTGATTTGAAACAATCGGGAATTAGGTGTTGGGTTTGTTGTGGCAAAGCCTAATTTCTAAAAAAATAAATTAGATGGGTAAGCTTACCATTCATCTCCAGTACAATGATGCGGCGTATATTTGATTCTGTACGCCACAGGGTCCATTTTCCCATCCTCCATGACTGTCTTCATCCTTAGTGTAACTTCTCCCTCTGCGAACAATCCTTTTTTCATCCTCTCGAACAAAACTAGCGATTCTTCAATGGGACGATCTCTCCATGGTGAAGGAGGAGTATTATGGCCTTTGAGTTCTTCCCCTTTCTGGTGGCACACATATGCATGACCCCTGTCGAAAGACAAGATTGAGTTATTGTCCATAATAGTTGTGCTTTTGCAATTAAGCCTAGTGCTGTTAAGCGATTTAAAAAAAATAGTGATTTATCATGATCTATAATTAATTTAACTAATTAATCTCTTTTTTTAATCCCACCTAAAACTGCAGATAGAAGCCTACAACTTGAAATTTCCTAATTTGAATTATTTACATTATTAAAACAGGTATTCAAGCAAAAAGAAGTGGCTTTGTAAAGTCATTTATTGTTTTAACAGACTTGAACAGATACAACCTGATTTATTTACTAAAATTAAAATCATGTCCATATAAAGTATTGAAGTTAATACATTAGAAACAGTTGTAACCTTGGGGGCTGAAGAGGTGTCGTCCCTTTGGGCGTCACCTGTTTGTTGTTTTGCTATAGTGTCACTGTTTGCAGTGTTCTCAGGAGCACATCCGTGGGAGCTTGAGGGGTCATCCATTCATTCAAAT
The DNA here is from genome assembly GCF_033978785.1 of Entelurus aequoreus. Lineage (NCBI taxonomy): Eukaryota > Metazoa > Chordata > Actinopteri > Syngnathiformes > Syngnathidae > Entelurus > Entelurus aequoreus. Next base: position 40,015,028 of record NC_084737.1, on the reverse strand, counting down.
TACTCACCAAACCCGCTGGTTTACAGCACATACTGTAAACACCTGCCGCAAAACTGCGTGAAGACTAAGGTGGAGTCAAACAGGTGCAGTTCTTAATAGGCAGGCATACATACATATGTTTCTCTGGTTTGCTGTAATTTGTTGTGGACTACTTAAACAACTGCACTGTGTATTTCTTTTTTGCTACAGCTAATTCTAAATGAATAAATAACAGCTCTTTGCTGGTTGAGGCTTTACGCAGTCGTTTGTACTCATTTTTGGTACACTGTGTATTTTTTGTCTTAATGGAGAATGTCTTAGAAGACCTTTTGGCTTACTATAAAATACCGTTCTCTAAACAAGATAAAGAGCAGGATATTAGGCATGCAGTGCACACTGCTTTAGCTGAGGAGAATATTATTCTTCCTGTTGGCGCTGTTTCCCACCGTGCTGCCGCAACACTTGACCCAGGGGTGCGTAAATTGGAGATGGAAGTGGAAATGCGACGTATCAAACTTAAAGAAAAATAACTACAGTATGAGTTTGAGCTGTGTAAGTTGGGAATGGAGGCATCTGTCCGATGAGAATCTGTTCAACAAGCCCAAATTGGATGTAAATAAATGCATGTGTCTAATCCCGCCTTTTTTTGGCAGAGATGTGGACATATAATTTGTGTTATTTGAGCGGATGGCAATGACCTTAAAATGGCCCAAAGATGTTTAGCCACTTTTATTGCAGTGTTGGGTAACACCCAGGAGGCTTATGCCTCTCACTCACCTGAGTCTAGTTGTGATTATGATGAGGTGAAGACTGCAGTGTTAAGGTTGTATGAACTTGTTCCGGAAACATACAGGGAAAAGTTTTGTCAAGTTATAAAAGCAGACGGGCAAAGTTATACTGAGTTCAGGCATGAAAAAAATAGCGCCTTTTAATCGCGGGTGCTTAGCACAAGATGTCAAAGATTTTGAACAAGTTTGTGATCTAGTTTTATAGGAAGAATTTTAAAATGGTTTTCCTGACAATATCACAACATATTTAAATGAACAAAGATTTACTACTGTGTCTGCTGCTGTTATTTTAGCTGACGGGTATGTTTGGAACCACAAAGAAAGCTTTAAAAAAGACTTCTCTGTCGCAGAGAAGACCGATCACGCACAATCACTCAGGTAGTCAACATGTTGCACCGTCTAACTATTGGACAGCTAAAGTACTGCCCATATGCACGTACTGCAAGAAACCGGGTCATTTGATAAACAGCTGTTTCTTGTTGAAGAGCACCAAATCAAAACCAGTACTGCTGGTAAAGTCCCCTTCAGTGCCACATTATTTTAAAAGTCAGTGTGCGGATCTGGCTCTTTATTCCCCTTTTATTATGAAGGATGATGTTTCACTGTCTGATAGCAATGACAATTTTGACAATTTTACACGATACTGCGGCCTCAAAGTCTACTATTCTTGGTGGTGTGTTGCCGCATTCACATAAAACCTCTTCAAACATAACAAGCTGGTGCAGGCTTGGGAATTTACTTATGCACTCTTCAGCTCGAATCGGATTGGTGTCTGTGTGCCCTGCTTTTCCGATTAAAAAGGTATTGACTTCCTCTTAGGGAAAAATTTAGCTGATGTCTGAAATCTTAGGTAATCCTGAGGTTACTACCGTCCACAATGTTTTCAAAAAACCCTGATGAATTACAAATGGGGGGCAACACGGTGGCAGAGGGGTTAGTGTGTCTGCCTCACAATACGAAGGTCCTGAGTAGTTGTGAGTTCAATCCCGGCCTCAGGATCTTTCTGTGTGGAGTTTGCATGTTCTCCCCGTGACTGCGTGGGTTCCCTCCGGGTACTCTGGCTTCCTCCCACCTCCAAAGACATGCACCTGGGGATAGGTTGATTGGCAACACTAAATTGGCCCTAGTGTGTGTGAATGTTGTATGTCTATCTATGTTGGCCCTGCGAAGAGGTGGCGACTTGTCGAGGGTGTACCCCGCCTTCCGCCCGATGGTAGCTGAGATAGGCTCCAGCGCCCCCCGCGACCCCGAAGGGATTAAGCGGTAGGAAATGGATGGATGGATGGATGGAATTACAAATGGAATTTCCCACCGTATCTCCCCCGTGTGTTGACGTGTGTTATGGCTAAAGCTAACCTTTCAGATCAGTGTGAGGAGTTACAGGATAGTTTTATGGCAAATCTTGAAAGAAACACACCATCCAAGGTTAAAGGTCAAAGCAGCCAGATAGGACAAAAGTCACAAGGGCTGTTGTCGAATTTTGGTGGTCTGCACATGTCTCGGAAACATCTTATTTATGAACAGAAGCGTGATACAACACTCATCAATCTGTTTAAAATAGCGGTTTCAGTAAAAAAGTTTGTAGACAGGGCTACTAGATATTTGATTAAAACTGGCTTGCTGTTACGGAAGTGGCCCAACCTTCATGTCCGCTTGTGAAGACTCCCGTGTAAAAACTCAGATTGTGGTTCCAAGCATTTCTCGGTCTGAGATACTCAGTGAAGCCCATAACAGACCTTTTGGTGGTCAATTAGGGGTCACTAAGACGTACCATACTATTGGCCTTGGTTAAAAAAGGATATGCAATCACATTTTAAATCCTGTCTCACACATCAAACCTCTTGCAAATCTCACTTGTCTGTGGCACAGTTTTAAAGAAAAATCGGTGTTGACCAAAATTTTAAGGTTAAACACTTAAATCCTGTTGATAGGGTTTTGGTGTTTCTTCCTAGTCCCGCTTCTTACCTTCAGGCATGCTATTGTAGGACCTATATGGTTAAGAAACAAGTCAGTAACAGGGATTACATTTATCCTACCCATCCTATCCAAGCCAGTAAAAATTATGTTTTGGCTAATGCGTTGTCCCATGTGCCGTTGTGGTAAATGGTGGCCCTTTTTTTCCCCCTCTACCATTCACTATTTGGGGTTGGGGTGTTATGTACACCGCACTTACGCCCTCACCTGTGTCCAATTTACTAAGTGTTTTTCCTTTCTTTGTAGATTGTGATTGGACAGCAGATGGGTGCCCAGGGGCAGAAGCTCTCATTCACTCTAGGGAATCTCCAGCACAGCTGATAACCATGCACCTGCTTATGCTGCCAAGCCTCTCTTGATTAGCGACAATATAATTTGTACTTTAATTTTTTTGTTGAATAAATTGTTCAATAAGAACCAGTAAGTCCATAATGTCTGTCCTTTATGTTACAAGTCCCTTTTAAGACTAGACAAACCGCATAGGACCATCTGATTCGGACTACCTCCTGATGTGGCCCAAAATCTGAAGCGAAAATATCAGATTTTAAACATTTCGGAGCGTTTAGATTCGCAAAAAATATCCGGTCTGTTTAACTTGAGGGCCAAAAAAAATCAGATTCAGTGTCTAGTGTAAACGGGGCCAAATAGGTCTCATATACATAGGTTATGTCATCATGTCACAAACTTTATTTAACAACAGAATATGAACTCATTCACTTACAAGTTTTGGTTTCATTTTATCTTCTCTAAGCTTAAATAATCATAATTAACGCGATAATTGGACACCCCTAATAACAGTATACTTGTGGTACTTACCTGCGAATGAGATCCATTGCTAGATCGTACAGTAGCTGAAAGTGGTCAGATGCGTGCGTGACTGCATAAGGTGTGTAACCTGTGCAAGACAGTGTATAGTTAAAAAAAACAAAAACAAAAACTGAATATGGAAAGATCTTTTTGATTTTCATCAGTTGTAAAAGTGACAAAACTCACCTAGCCACTCCACCATGTCTTTAATGGCAGTAAAGTATTTCTCCTCCTCTTTCTCTGGATTTGTGTCATCGTATCTCAAGAAACAAATCCCATTGTTTGCCTGGAAACGAGTGAAACTTTGAGGAAGACATTTTATTTCACATGTTAAAGGGGAGCTGCACTTTCACAACCATTATGAAACACATGATGAGGGGTATATATATATATATGTATATATATATATATATATATATTAGGGCTGCAACAACTAATCGGTTAAATCGATTATAAAAATAGTTGGAGATTAATTTAGTCATCGATTCGTTGGATCTATGCTATGCGCATGCGCAGAAGCTACTTTAAAAAAAAAAAAAAAATTTAAACCTTTATTTATAAACTGCAACATTTACAAAAAGCTGAGAAACAATAATCAAAATAAGTATGGTGCCAGTATGCTGTTTTTTTCCAATAAAATACTGGAAAGGATAGAAATGTAGTTTGTCTCTTTTATCCGATTATTAATTGATTAATCTAAGTAATAATCGACAGATTAATCGATTATCAAATTAGTTGCAGCCCTAATATATATATATATATATATATATATATATATATATATATATATATATATTAATGCATTGGTAAATAAATGTGATCAAAAGTAAGCTTACAATGGAGCCCATGGGAGCCTCTCTAATCTGCTTGTAAAGCCCTTAAAAAAACATCCAAACGCCTTCAATAAAGTTTTATACACAAAGATATATGTAATGTATTTAATATTTACGCATTTTGATCATATTAGGCATAGGCGGCGCATTAATTTTACAAACGCATCACAACATTCACCTTTTTTTCCACTGATACTGGTCACTGCAGACTTTATGGGAGCCAACAAACATAAAACATCACTTACTGTAGGTCTGCTGTCAATGGGATGTTCATATACTCCCATTTAGATGAAGAATTGCTCAGAATCCTCACAAAGAAAAGGGGGGTTGAACCAATCGTCTTTTCCTGTCGTTCTTGCCATTTGTGGGTCTAAATAGGCTGTCAAAATGTACCAACTTCTTATACTATCACGTGAGAGGCATGATATAAAAAATCTTTAATGAACTTTGGCGAACAAGGCTACGAGAAAGTAGCTGATCCGTCAATGTCAACATTGGCACGCAAGCTTGTGATCACGAGTTTGTCTGCGTTAGCGCTTATAATAACAATATCACTAACACTTGGTTAATATTCAAGTCACGAAATGTAAATGGAGTATTGTTGGCACTTTTTGGATGGTTATTTATTGGGTTTTATGGGCAGAATAGAGGACCTCCCATTGGATCCGCTGTAAGCAGACTTATTTAAGTGTAAAAATGCAATTAAAAAAATACATTGGTCGTCATGTATTTCATAATGATTGTGAACAATAAGCAAAATTAAAAGCAAAAAAGTGCAGTTCCCCTTTAAGTACACTGAACAAGAATATACATTGCAATGCTTCTGTTTTTGCTCCCATTTTTCATGAGTTGACACAAAAGACCTATTCCTCTCAAATGTTCACAAATCTGTCAAAATCTGTGTTAGTCAGCATTTTTTCTTTGCCAAGATAATTTATCCCACCTCACAGGTGTGGCATATCAAGATGCTGATTAAACAGCATAATTATGTGTCTTAGGCAGCCCACAATAAAAGGCCACACTGAAATGTGCAGTTTTGCTTTATTGGGGGCCTGGGGGTGTCAGAAAAGCAGTTAGAATCTGCTGTTATCACCATTTTCCTCACGCAGTGCAAAACATCTCCTTTGCATTGTGTTGATTGTGGCCTGTGGAATGTTGGTCCACTCTTCAATGGCTGTGCGAAGTGGCTGGATATAGGCAGGAACTGAAATACGCTGTTGTAAACGCCGATCCAGAGCATCCAAACATGCTCTATGGGTGACATGTCCGGTATGCTAGCCATGCAAGAACTGGGATAATTTCAGTTTCCAAGAATTGTGTACAGATCCTTGCAACATGGGGCCATGCATTGTCATGCTGCAACATGGCACAACAATGGGCCTCAAAATTCAAAATGCCATCAATAAAATGCACTTGAACTCGTTGTCCATAACATACGCCTGCCAATACCATGACCCTAGCCCCACCACGAGCTACTCTATTACGTTGACATCAGCAAACAGCTCTCCCACGCGACACCACAGGCTGCCTGCCACCTGCCACCTGCTCTAAACAGGGAAAACCGGGATTCATCCATAAAGAGAACGCCTCTCCAACGTGCCAGACGACATCGAATGTGAGCATTTGCCCACTCACATCGGACTTAACTTTAATTTTTGTTCATTGTATGTAATGTAGGATGAGGACGACGAGCATGCAGATGAGCTTCCCTGAGACAGTTTCTCACAGTTTGTGCAACGATTCTTTGGTTATGCAAACCAAGTGTTGTAGCAGCTGTCCCAGTGGCTGGTCTCAGAGAATCATGGAGGTGCACCTGCTGGATGTGGAGGTCATGGGCTGGTGTGGTTACACGTGGTCTACGGTTGTGAGGCCGGTAGGATGTACTGCCAAATTCTCTGAAATGCCTTTGGAGACGGCTTATGGTAGAGAAATTAACATTCAATTCACGGGCAACTGCCCTGGTGGACATTCCTGCACGCTCCCTCAAAATTTGCGACATCTGTGGAATTGTGCTGTGTGATAAAACTGCACATTTCAGAGTGGCCTTTTATTGTGGGCAGCCTAAGACACACCTGTGCAATAATCATACTGTTTAATCAGCATCTTGATATGCCACATCTGTGAAGTCAGATGGATTATCTTGGCAAATAAGAAATGCTCACTAACACAGATTTAGACAGATTTGTGAACAATGTGTCTTTTGTGTATATAGTAAAAGGGGACGGCGTGGCGCAGTTGGGAGGGTGGCCGTGCCAGCAATCTGAGGGTTACTGGTTCAATCCCCACCTTCTACCATCCTAGTCACGTCTGTTGTGTCCTTGAGCAAGACACTACACCCTTGCTTCTGATGGGCCTGGTTAGCGCCGTGCATGGCAGCTCCCGCCATCAGTGTGTGAATGAATGTGTGAATATGTGAATGTGGAAATAGTGTCAAAGCGCTTTGAGTTCCTTAAAAAAGGTAGAGAAGCGCTATACAAGTACAACCCATTTACCATTTAAAAGTATTAGCTCTTTAAGTTCAACTCATGAACAATGGGAGCAAAAACACAAGTGGTGCGTTTATATTTTTGTTCATTGTAGAAATAAAAATGGAAGAAGTCTTACCTTTGCGTAACCAAAATTAAAGTTAATGGCTTTGGCGTGTCCGATGTGAAGGATGCCATTGGGCTCAGGCGGAAAACGAGTACGAATCTTAAAAGAGTTAAAACATCGGTCAAGATCTGTCATTATATTTTGTTCAGCCTCTTGTCTACATATCTCACCTGTCCACCAAAGAGCTCCATGTGCTTTTTCAGCAAGTTCATTGTGTTTGGTGTCACCACATAGCCCTCAGTTGTATAGTTCTCCCCTGCAGCACAGTTAAAGGTTATTGAGTTACACAACAAAACATTCTTTTAATATTGTATGTATTGTATGTAATGTATTTCTTTTCAAAAGACACCAACATGTCTTTTGAAAAGAAATACACTAACTATTGATAATTTTTGTAATTTCCCTCCTCACCTGGTTTATGGAACTTCAGGGCCTCTCCTCTGAGCTGCTCCATTAGGGACTTTCCCTCTACAGAGGTGGCCTCGCCTAAACAACCAGCAAACATGTTTTTAAAAAACACAAGCAACCAGAGGTGGAAGAAAGTCAGCGTTTTGCAAGTCTCAAGTAAGTCTGAAGTCTTCAATCCCAGGTCTCGAGTCAAGTCTCAGGTATGGACGTGCAAGTCCTAGTCAAATCTCAAGTCAAGACAGGTTGAGTTCTTACAGGTCATGGGCACTAATTAGTGATTATGTTCACCAAATAAAAGCCATTTAACAATGTAATAATTTATTACATTTGACATATAAATCATATGCATTCTGACTTGTGTTATTTTCTCATACACCATAAACCCAATATGGTGAATGTTTCTATGATTCAAACCCACATTGTTCATGCTTTAATTTGATTGTTATTAGGAAGGCACATAGGTGAGAGTCACTACACACAAGACTGCCCTCACTGATGGTTTAACTTGAATAGGCCAACAACAATTATTCACAACATGCACGCGACACCAAAGCCAAGCACAATCACGCCCCTTTGAGCTGGGTAGAACTTTTCATCTGTTTTTGAATGTTTTGTTATTTTTCAAATTAAATATTTTGCAATAATAGCACACATTTTGACATTAAAGCAAAGTCTCTACAGCAGACCTGGACATCCGGCCCTTTGTGCGTCTCTGTCCGGCCCGCGTGAGGCCAATCATAAATTACAAAATACATTTAAAGGCTTACTGAAATGAAATTTTCTTATTTAAACGGGGATAGCAGATCCATTCTATGTGTAATACTTTATCATTTTGCGATATTGCCATAATTTTGCTGAAAGGATTTAGTAAAGAACATCGACGATAAAGTTTTGGTCGCTGATAAAAAAGCCTTGCCTGTACCGGAAGTAGAGTGACGTCACAGGTTGAAAGGCTCCTCACATTTGCACATTGTTTACACCAGCAACGAGAGCGATTCGGACCGGGAAAGTGACGATTACCCCATTAATTTGAGCCAGGATGAAAGATTTGTGGATGAGGAACGTCAGAGTGAAGGATTAGAGTGCAGTGCAGGACGTATCTTTTTTCGCTCTGACCGTAATTTAGGTACAAGGGCTCATTTGATTCCACACTCTCTCCTTTTTCTATTGTGGATCACGGATTTGTATTTTAAACCACCTCGGATACTATATCCTTTTGAAAATGAGAGTCGAGAACGCGAAATGGACATTCACAGTGACTTTTATCTCCACAACAATACATCGGCGAAGCACTTTAGCTACGGAGCTAACGTGATAGCATCGTGCTTAACAGCATATAGAAACAGACGAAATACGCCCCTGACTGGAAGGATAGACCGAAGATGGTGGCCGTGGATGAAGTGCTGGCTGTCCAGAGTCGGGACCCCGGGTGGACCACTAGCCTGTACATCGGTTGGGGACATCGCTGCGCTGCTGACCCGTCTCCGCTCGGGACGGTTTCCTGCTGGCCCCACTATGGACTGGACTCTCGCTGATGTGTTGGATCCACTGTGGACTGGACTTTCACAATTTCACAATATTATGTCAGACCCACTCGACATCCATTGCTTTCGGTCTCCCTTAGAGGGGGGGGGTTACCCACATATGCGGTCCTCTCCAAGGTTTCTCATAGTTATTCACCGACGTCCCACTGGGGTGAGTTTTTCCTTGCCCGTATGTGGGCTCTGTACCGAGGATGTCGTTGTGGCTTGTGCAGCCCTTTGAGACACTTGTGATTTAGGGCTATATAAATAAACATTGATGGATTGATTGATTGATAGCAGCAAAACGGCTATGAACGAACATTTGAAAAGAAAACCATCAACCAGTCAATCGTCCGCGTTAGCATACGTTGTCATCATTACACAAAAACATGAATGTGTCATTTGTATCTGCTAGGGGTGTAACGGTACGTGTTTTGTATTGAACTGTTTCGGTACGGGGCTTTCGGTTCGGTACGGGGGTGTACCGAACGAGTTTCTAAGCTAAAGCTAACTTTAGCTGCTAAAGTCTTAAGAAGCTGCTTTGCTCCTTCTGCCTCTGTCTCAGCACGCAGCATTGTCCCACCCACACAACCATCTGATTGGTACACACAAAGCTCTACCAGCCAATCAGCAGTGCGTATTCAGAGCGTTACCAGCCAATCAGCAGTGCGTATTCAAAGCGCATGTAGTCAGCGCTTCAGCGTCGAGCAGATAGGTATTTAGCAGGTGAGCATCAGGCAGCGGACTCTCCCCAAATGATAATAAACACCTCCCAGTCAACTACTAGTAACATCACTATGAGCCCGTTGACCTTCTAGAAACTTAAACTGCAGCTCAGCAGCTAATAACCTCTCAGTTCCAGCCACATCGACCCCTTCTGAGCGTAGACATGCTAACCTTTCTTCATTACAACTGTTAGTCACTCACTGGAATGAGTAGAATTGGTTATTGTGTACTGTGTTGGACTGGATGTTTATTTTGCACATTTTAAAGCAAAATAAGCAATACTTTTACTTTTGAAATGCTTATACTATTGCAGAATATTAACATTTGCACTGGATGTTTACTTTTATATTTGCACATTAAAAAGCAAATAAGCTACTTTTAATTTTGTTAAATGTTAAAAGTTTTAAATGTTTACATTGTTACAGAATATTTTGTCATGTTGTTGTCAATGTTGACTGAGTGGCCATACTTTTTTTTTTGTAAATAAAAGCCTTGCCTTTTGAAAAAACTGGCCTACATTTATTTTTTCATCTTCATTTTAAATAAAATAAAATAAAAAATAATCGGTAAAAGGAAAAATAATCTATAGATTAATCGAAAAAAATAATCTATAGATTAACCGATTAATCGAAAAAAATAATCCATAGATTAATCGATAGAAAAATAATCGTTAGCTGCAGCCTTACTGCTATCAAACTCAAAGTCCTCCTGGTTGTGTTGCTGTAGCCAGCCGCTAATACACCGATCCCACCTACAGCTTTCTTCTTTGCAGTCTCCATTGTTAATTGAACAAATTGCTAAAGATTCACCAACACAGATGTACAGAATACTGTGGAATTTAGCGATGAAAACAGACGACTTAAACTGGCGACCGTGCTATTCCAAAATGTCTCCTTCAACCCTTGATGTCACGCGCAAACGTCATCATACCTAGACGTTTTCAGCCGGAAGTTTCCCGGGAAATTTAAAATTGCACTTTATAAGTTAACCCGGCCGTATTGGCATGTGTTGCAATGTTAAGATTTCATCATTGATATATAAACTATCAGACTGCGTGGTCGATAGTAGTGGGTTTCAGCAGGCTTTTAAAAAAGTATCTATGTCGAGTGTGCAATACAAAGGTGCTGCTTTTGTTTTGAAAAGCGTTATTTGTATTACTTCCGTGTGGACGTATGCGCGTGCGTGATTGTGAGTGAATGTAAACAGCTGCAATCATAAATTACAAAATAAAGTTGAAAAACCATCTATGTCGTGCGCGTAATACAACTGTGCTGCTTTTATTTTGAAAAGTTGTATTTATGTGTAACCTGTGAGTGAAGGTGCACAGCGACAAGTGATGCACGGTTTACACCCGAGACGCTAAAAAGAGAAAAGTTGATGACGAATGGCGTGTTTTCAACAAGACATGGACTGCCAAGCAACGTTCCCTCTAAGGTGCGCGCCTGCGCAATTGCGCACTGCTCAAGCATCCTCTGCGCACAGCAAATATATGCCACGCACCAAATCAAATCCATCTGAATTCTAAACAAAATAAACACATTTATTCTGTGTAATTTTGCAATGCAACTCCGAGTGACAGTGACAACAAGCGGCCCTAACGGTGTTCGTCAACACCGTTCAATTGAACACCGTTCAATTATTGTAACGTCTATCGAGATGCTTCGAGGCCAGGAATTATATTGATCACTTTATTGAGCAAAACTGTTTATATTCGGCCATAACCACACCAAAAACATGAGTAAAACACTTCTATCTCGAAAAACTAGTCATTTTCTGCCGTACAAACCAGGTCAAAACCAACTTGCCATGTGTCACCAACACGCATAGCACTAAGCCACTGGTGCGTTTATGGCCACACAAAAAGTGGGACAACTCAAACACCACACAGTTACACTATGACTCCTCAGTCATACGTGTGCTTATTTTACTGTCATTTATTATTAGTGTTAATTTATTTATATTAATCATGGAATGCTGTTACTAGAGAAAGTTACAGGAATGCACACTTCATCCTATGCTTACATTTCATTGTGCAACATGAGGATGTTTAAGGGGAACTAAATGTAATCTCTGAAAGGGGTACAAATGATTTCCAAAACAGTGCTTTTGTTATAAAGTTGTTAGGTTAAATGAAAGTATTATTATTATTAATTATTATTATTAATATTCTTACGGTATATATCAAAAATAATATTGGGCAAAATTTAATTGAAATATTGTCGATGTGGCCCTCCAGCAGTGCTCGGGTTGCTCATGTGGCCCCCGGTAAAAATTAATTGCCCACCCCTGCTCTACAGTTTTCAACAAGTCAAATTTAAGACTTTTCAAGACCATATTGAAGAAAATGTAAGCTCCATTCCACATCCATGCTGACAAAAAAGTATGAGGAAATAAAGGGAAATTGGGTGCCCAGAAATATTGCAAGTACTGTACATGGATTCAATTTGTGCTCTTTCACATTGGAAAACAAAATTATTGCCCTAACTAAAATCATCAGGAGCCTTTACAATCCAAACATTTAAAAGTCACACTGAAGTTTATGCATTCGTTAAAACTTTTGTTACACGACAGACGAACGGCGGTGTCTACAACAGGAAGTGGACTCGCGGGACTGCACATAAACAGAAAGTGAAGTGTACAACACTCGTTTTGCCTTTATCATAAAAAAACTAAAACCTTAACAAATTTAAATGGAGGAAGATAAACCTATTTTACTACTCACATAAAATTATTGTGGGTGTTAAGAAGCCAGAACATTTAATACAAATAAAGTATCAATTTTATTGAGTATCTCTATATTGAACCAAGTTTATTTTATTAAACTTGGTTCAAAGATTTCAGTGTGTGGAATTACTTTTTCAGCACATTCAACAATACTGCAATTAAAATGATAAATGAGGTCGCAATAACCACAACATGAAATGTTCATATTGTTATAACCTTTGTACTAAGTCATTGATGTCAAAATCCAAGTCGGGTCGTTATTGATATGATATTGTTAAATTGAGTCCAAAGTCCTTAAAATTGTAATTTGAACTAGGCTCGAAGCCACACCTCTGAAAGCAAAGTAACTTTACTGTAGTTTCTCTTACCATTCAATGTAGCCTCTTCTTTTTTTGCCTTCATGTCATTCTCAGGTTTAGCTTTCTGGACCTGTTTGACATCGCAACAGAGAAATAAATGGTTAGACATTTTTTAATTAGCTTTTTTCAGTCAGACATACAGTATCACTCATTATTTCCCACTGCAGCTCCATCCATCCATCCATCCATTTTCTAGCGCTTATTCCCTTCGGGGTCGCGGGGGTCGCTGGAGCCTATCTCAGCTACAGTTTTTTCTAATTTGGCCCATCAGAAAACAATCAAGGATACCTTCCATTTAGAACAGAGGGTATTCCAGGTAGGAGGTTCAACAAAATGAGTTTAAACCTGAAGTCTGAGTTGATTTGCCGTAAAATGGGAAACTCTTGAGTGTTGAGTTCCAAAACAGCTAATCTGAATTAGTTTAATCAAGTCTGTTGACTCTGAGATAAGACCACAATAAAAACACATTATCAATGTAGCGCTGATTCAGCGATTTACCATAGCAATTGGGGACAGAAAAGGTTGTCTTTCTTTATCCAGCAGAAACTAAAAATGTTAATGTGTGTTTATGCTAACTATTAGCACTATTTCAGAAAGAAAAGTAATACAATCAAATAATATTGGACTGAAGTAACACACAATTACTGCCATAGTAAATGCGTAAGTTTGAATGCAATACTTCATTGATTTAGCTTTTAATCACATTTTATTATTGGCACACAGTTTAAAAAAAGTGGAGGAATGATATGGAATGAAATCTCATTTGAATTTTTATGTAATCCCACCATTAAAAATGGCACATGGAGGCAGCTGAAAATAATATTTATTATTTGTTCTGATGATAGGGCTGGCTGATAATATGATTGTGATCGTTGATCACGATTAATTCGAGTTCAATCATGGGGATCAGCTGTTAGAATTTATACCTCGATCAAACATGGCAGAAAGTCTGTTAAAAGTTACTGGAATAGTAAACAGTATGAACTCAACAATGTTTGGTATAATCCTGCAAAGAACAATCTGCCTTTATTGACTGTGATCCTGTGTGTGTCTATGAATGTGTTTGTTCGTGTATGTTTGTGTGTGTTTGTGTTTAAGTGTGTCCGTGTGTGTGCGCGACCTTTCGTTCCACCATCCCGAAAGTCAGACAAGGCAATTTTATATCTAAATATTTTTTTAAACAGACTTTTTGTTTACGTGTCTGCAAAGAGTACACTCCACTGATATAACATTTACTTTAAAAAAAAAACTCTGCAGACAGATACTTTTTGCCTGTTTGTGAATAATAAAAAAAAAACATTTTTGTTCCTGAAATAATCATTAAACTTGTTTTATGTCTTGGTATACATTATTTTACAGTACTTCAAATTCAAACTGCACTTTAATGTATTTTCAATCAATATAAAATACAAAATTTGAGTTTTAAAAACTCCACAATTTGGGTCACCACTTGTTTGCCAAAGCACTGTTGAGAAGCACTGATGTATACAAGTAATTAAAGAATACAAGTAATAACTTACCATTTGAAAGTGTTGTTTAGCAAATGTTAACTTGAAATAAAAGTCATAAAGTATTCACTACACCAATTATACTTTTGTTTACTGCAGAATGTTTGTGATGACAAGCCAAAAAACTAAATAACTTTGAGAGGAGAAAAAGTAGTTTTCTTAACCCCCAAAAAACATACCGAAAAAGAAGCAAAATCGTAGCCATAAAACCAGGTATGGACTGTAGTGTGGGTTACCTGTATTGCTGCATATCTTTTAAGCACATTTATATACAGTATATGAACAAAATGACAGCTGTTAGCATGTATTAACTCAAACATGGTGGAAATGTCTGTTACAAGATACTGCAGTTGTAAACAGTAGGGATGCGGTACTCAGTATAATCCTGCACGGAACAATCCACTTTAATTAAAACATTTTTTTTTTATATTAATCGAGATTGGATGATATAAAAAAATATCGTCCACCCCTATTTGATGATATTGAACATGTAAAAAACAATGCAAATACAAAAGAAATATAATTTAGTGGCTATAGATTTTTTCCACCAGGCCCTTTCTTTTAGACTAGTGCTTCTGAATTATTTTCGGTTATGCCCCCCCTAGGAAGAAGAAAATATTTAAGAAGGCCTGTTTTAGACCAATTTGCTTATCATAAATATTATGTACCAAAATCTGAAATGTATTTCTTGAACATGTCTATGAATGTTCTCATTCATCCAGGTTTTTTTAATCTCATGGCATTTAATCCATCACAACTGGACTGTATAGTTTGTCTTAGAAGACTTTAAATAAATTTTTCTTGAAATAAGACTAATCTAAAATTGCAGCTCTTGTTGGCATGTTATTATGCTTATTGTAATTAATATAGCTCACATATTAGTTCTATTTACATTGATGAAATACCAAAAAATCTAAGTTTTAATTAAAAAAACAAAAATAAATTACGGCCAAGACAAATTAAATAACTGAAATCAAGGTAAAGAAAATATATTTATGTTTTTTCCTAACAGGATAGCACAGATTTTAGTTATATTTACAATATTTAAAAAACTAAATATTGTACGCTCCTCTTTGTTATTTTACACATCATGTCTGACAATTCTATTAATGTTTATCAGGAAGAAGGCAGCATGAAAAAAACACAAGGTTTGTTCAAGAAAACATGCCAGTTTACAGAGTGACTTACAATAACTTACTTTGAAATTGACTTGCCCCTCTTTTTTTAGAACAGAAAACTCTGAATTGTCCTCCTCTGGGGCTTTACATAGTCAAGACTTTTCACATAACCTGCTTTACGGACTACCCCATGGTCTATATCGTATTCTTTACTAAACAAATAAACTAAAAAGCCTTATATTACTTATCTGCTATTATTCTGTTTCTACATGGTCACATGTGGACACATCTATTTTCAATTTGTGGACAAATTTTGTGTAATATCTGTGAAATGTAACTGTGAGCCAATAGCAATGGAGTAGACCATGCTGAAAACCTAGGGGAAAACACTGAACCTTTTAGTATTAGTAAATTATTTGTGAATTACCTTAGATTTCTTTTCCAAGTCAGCCTCAGTCTTGGGTCCCAAGAGGAGCAGGATCTTTAGATACAAAGGATGTTATTTTAGATTAAGTGATCAGGCCACTAACATTTCATCATTCAAAATGGCATACCTGCCATATACTGACAATATCTGCTTTTTCAAACCCACCTGCATATCCACCTCATTTTTCAGAGCTTTCCCATCAGCCCATTTTAGAGCAGAACGCACATCCCCTGCAACAAAAATAAAACAAAAATGAGATAACACCATCTGTGTGGGCTGCTACTGTCAGTGTATGTTATAGTCATTGAACTTTATTTTCATTAATGGAATTTGAAAGGCAAAAAACTATTGGTTCATATGAATTTTATTTTGAAACAAACTAAAATTGAAAAACAAAGTGTTCTTTTTCAGTGTCAAAGACCAATAACTACATTTGAAAACTGTTTTCCATCCATTCATTTTCTACTGCGTGTCCCTCACAGGGTGGCGGGGGGTGCTGGAGCCCATACCAGCTGCACTCCAGTGGAAGGCGGGGTAAACACAAGTCGCCAGCTCATTGCAGGGCCAACATAGATAGACAAACATTCACACTCACATTCACAAACTGGGGCCAATTTAGTGTTACCTATCAACCTATCCCCAGGTGCATGTCTTTGGAGGTGGGAGGAAGCCGGAGTACCCAGATGGAACCCACGCAGTCACAGGTAGAACATGCAAACTCCACACAGAAAGACCCCTAGCCTGGGGATTAAATCCAGGATTGTGAAACACACGCACTAACCCCTGTTCCACCGTGCTGTGAAACTGTTTTATTTTCATTTTATATTTCATACAACAAAAATTAAAATCAATTGTCAGAAAAAAGGAAAAAACACACCAAAACGAGATGCTTTTTCATATACCGAAACCTGCATCAGAAAGACCACATTATAATTGATCAATATGTTTTTATGAGAGATGCCTCGATCTTGATTATGGGATCTGATATTTGCCTTTTTGATGAGCTGCCGAGCCTAGCCGATCTTTACCGCTGCTGTGGCTGGGTGTTTACATGGCTTAAGTGCAGGGCCTGAGGCACCATTCTTTGGAGGGGGCGCCAAATTGCAGGAAACATTTAAAAAAAAAAGGTAAATAAAATGTTTGTATAATGCGCTTAATTGGAACATTTTCTTTAAAAAAATAATCAAACCTATGACGTGATGTGCTGCTACCTGTGCCATTAACCTGACTGATCTAATGCTGCTACTGTTGGCGGAGGGCGACGTCACGCTGCGTCAAAGTCGAAGAAGGACCTATTTTGTCTGATTGGGGATAGGTTGATTGGCAACACTAAATTGGCCTCAGTGTATGAATGTGATGGTGAATGTTGTCTGTCTGTCTGTCTGTGTTGGCCCCGCGATGAGGTGGTGACTTGTCCAGGGTGTATCCTGCCTACCACCTGAATACAGCTGAGATAGGCTCCAGCACCCCCCGCGACCCCGAAAGGGACAAGCGGTAGAAGATGGACGGATGGTAATCTTTTGCGATGAAAAGATGGACATCAAAGTTATCCGCTGCGGCCTATAAAGCGAAGGAAGGAGGATGAGGAAATACAGACTCAAAGTTAGAGGTACGTATGTATCCATCTTCTACCACTTGTCCCAGCTGCTAGTCTATCCCGGCTGCACTCGGCAGTTAGCTAATTCATTTTTACCGTTGGCATCTTGACTTTTCTTATATGGGCTAACAGCAACAGGTTGTTGTTGCTGTTATTCTTATTCGGGTACCAGCGAGAGTAGTTTGCATATGCTAACTATAAGCTCACTTGGGTGAACCCCTGAAGTAAACAGAAGGTAATTTTGCAGTAAAGCAGAAAATCACGCAGGGGAAAAAGTTGGTAAACCAAACTTAAACTGTATATAAGCTCGGCTATTGGCTTATACGGCTGCAATTTAAGCTATTATTTCAATAAAACAATGAATGCTATTTGCATATAGATGCATTCAGAAAGTATTTACAGCCATGACAGACACTGTGTTCAACTGAGCCTCGCCGTGAAGAAACATGTATGTTTTTTCAGTTTTGCAGCACATTTTCTTCCCATTATATGTGTTATTTATCAATAAATTTAATATTATTGTGATAATTGTATCATATTAGAAAAAAGTACTTTAGAGTTACAATGCATGCAGAGATGACGTGTGCCATTTTGGGTTTTACGCTACAGCATCTCTTCAGACAGCAAGCAGCAGCAAGACGTTTGCTGCTGAGAAACACACAACATGTAGATCGGATCTGTGTTTCTTATTTGTAACAGACTGTAGTAACAATCATTTTTCAATTAAAAAGTATACAACATATATGTTCAATATCTAAATCAGTATCAGACTCATTTTTTCCGCAATCGTTTCATCTCAAGACATTTGGCCTATTCATCTAAAACAGTTGTCTTACTTTTGCTGCATACAAAAGTGTTTAAAGTGAAGTGGATTATATTTATATAACACTTTTCTCGAGAGACTCAAAGCGCTTTACATAGAGAAACCCATTATCTACATCTTTAAGGTTACATTTTAAACCAGTGTGGGTAGCACTGGGAGCAGGTGGGTAAAGTGTCTTGCCCAAAAGATACAGCAGCAGTGACTACGATGGCGGGAACGGGGATCAAACCTGGAACCCTCGAGTTGCTAGCACAGCCGCTCTATCAATGAAACCACGTTTTTTGGTTGTTTTTTTTCACTAATAACATCATGCTGCAAGAGAAAATAATGGATATTAACAATGGCTAATAGATCGCATGCCCTTACTAAAGTAGTGCGCTGATGTGGCCTTTTAAGCAATAAAAGTATATTTACTATAACTATTACTGGAATAGGAAGTAAGAGGTTATACTGTACATATATTATGGGTTACACTCTATCATTATATTATACTCAAAATTATTATATATATTTTGCATATATACGTTGATATATAAGTATATAAATACTCAGTATATTAACAGGACATAGTGAACATTCAAAACAGAGTCAAAATTGAAAATGTTGAGGGTAGTAATTGAACTAAAATGATCATTATTAATACAGCAGCAGATATATTTCCTAGTTGCTCTGTGTGAGTGTCACTTCTCCCCTCACCTCCCAGGGGGTGAACAAGGGGATGGGTCAAATGCAGAGGACAAATTTCACCACACTAGTGATGGGTCCGGCAACACCGATGCATCGGCGTATGTGTCGAGCTCATAGAGCAAAACCCTGTGTTGGTGCGCGTACCACTTTTAGAAAGTCACGTGACCGATCATGAGCTGTTTCGGTCACGTGACCGATACACGAACTGTGTCGAACTGACGCCTGCGCGCCAAACTGTGTTTATAAGGAAGCGCATATGTCAACGAGATGCTGCTGCCAACAGAATCGCCGCACTTCTGTCGTTGGTCATTTGTAATTTATCGTCGTCGGAGATCATGGAGCAGCCTCAGGCAAAAAGAAATATTTCCGCCGTGTGGGAATATTTTGATCATATATCGGAAAAAAAGGTATTTGTGTTCATTTCCTCGTCGTTTCATCCTGTTCTCTCAAAGTTTCCACTTGATCTATTAGAATTCAAAATCTCTTCAAAATGATTCTTAATTTACCATTCATATTTTCTGCAGGTTAAATGTCGCATTTGTACAACAGAATTGTCGTACATTAACAAATCCACCTCCTCAATGCTGAGGCATTATAGGGCCAGGCATGAAAATGAAGTTCCAGAGACACCCAGGATAATAACTAAGAAGAGAAATCGTCTAAAATTTTATACGTTGGAAAAACTGGGTTTTTTAAATAAAAATGTGTAAAAAAAGATTTAAAAAATTCCCAGTCCACAAGCAACCTCATTCACAACACGTTCTCTTCGATTTCCATGTTATGATACATGTTCACATTATTTATTGACTGTATCTAAAAAAGATAAATATATTTTTTATTTAAATGAAGATATGAAATAATCCTAAATGAAATACAATGACTTGGTTTATATTATTGTATATACTAGGTAATAAAATCAGTGTCAGTTGAGTCGGTCCATAGGTTGCCTGTAGGGATTTTTAATGTCCAGCAGATGTCAGTATTTAGTGACACAGTATCGACACTATCAATACAGTTTTCCAATGTGTCGAAACGCTTCATGACGCCTCATCAACCCATCACTACACCACACCTAGTGTGTGTGACAATCTTTGGTACTTTAACTTTTCATTTCCTCACAGGATAATGAAACAGTAGCAGCAGACCCAATGTAACAATCCAACATCCTGAAGAAACATCCTCATCTTCAACATATGCCTGTGAATCTATCAAATTGATCCTGCTGACTGGCCACACCATTTGACTGACACACTAAGAACTGAATGACTTAGCCCAGGACCTAATGAGGTAAACTCAGACTTCGCATTCCCTAAGATAGATGATGGAAAAAGTTTCTATCACCACTACTTCCAAAGACATTTAGTGAATGGACAGAACATTAAGAGAGCGTGGCTCATATTCCCATGATCCCCCCCCCCATGCCATTTGCACTACATTTGTAGGTGTTAAATTATTATTTTATTCTCTGGGAAATTATTTAAATGGTTTATATCTTTTTTCGGATTGCAATTTCTTTTTGTCTTTACCAAATGTGTAATGCTGCCTATAGACATTTCTCTGCGGATGGGGGGGTGAACTTTTCTCAACAGGTGGGGGTGGGGCGACTCCCGCCCGGGCCGTCAAATGGTGTGGAGCCGGCCCTGCTAAAGTGTGTACTCTGTTGCAATGAATCCGCAGTGTGAAGACACTTCTAAAATACTAATCTTCACCACCATGGCGGAAAATAATCTAGATTTCTTCCAGGTAACATTATCACTGGAGTACAAGAGGAATGGCACGCGCACACACACACAAAGCTAACAGCTAAAGCTTCAATACAAAGTACGGGTTATTGATCCCGATGTGATGCTATCGGAGGCCAAAAATGTTGATCAGGACATACCTAGTTAATAAATATAAACGCAAAATACACCACCACAGTATTTTCCTACATGCCAGTCCGCTGCCTTGTCTTTAGATAGCAACCTTTGGTTCTGGTGTCTTTTTTTGTTTCTGCTTAAAACTGGTTTACATTTTAAAATTAAAATAAAACAATTTTTTTGCGAAGTTATTGCTCTTTGATACTGACGAACAAGAACACTCTGTTTTACAATTTAAAACAATTGAAGCAGTTGTTTTTCAATTCCCATGTATGAAACCAAAATCCAATGACCAAAACATACACTGACCCGCCTCACTATTTTCAGAAATGTCTTCCCAGTTATTTGAGTGATCCTACCCATTAGCAGACCCATGTTGAAGTGGTATCTCTCCTTTAGAAGCTGCTCTTTGTGCTTCAAGATCACAGACTCCACCTGCACAGCAATGTGCTGTCACTACACATTGCATGCCTTAAACCTTGTAAAGTAGACGTGTACTTACTGCATCTTCAATCTGCTCTGGCGTTATAACCACACCCACTCCACAGGCCTCATCAAACTCCCTCTGGTTGAGGGGATCCTGGGGGTGACTCTTCACAAATTCCAAAGCAGCTGTGGATTTAGGAATTTTGTTTAAGAATGAATACAGTGAAATGTGAAGCATGTGGTTTAAGACTTAAAGGCCTACTGAAACCCACTACTGCCGACCACGCAGTCTGATAGTTTATATATCAATGATGAAATCTTAACATTGCAACACATGCCAATGCGGCCGGGTTAACTTATAAAGTGCAATTTTAAATTTCTCGGGAAATATCCGGCTGAAAACGTCTCGGTATGATGATGTTTGCGCGTGACGTCACAGATTGAGCGGAAGTATTGGGACACAATTGTGTCCCAATACAAACAGCTCTGTTTTCATCGCAAAATTCCACAGTATTCTAGACATCTGTGTTGGTGAATCTTTTGCAATTTGTTTAATGAACAATGGAGACAGCAAAGAAGAAAGATGTAGGTGGGATCGGTATATTAGCGGCTGGCTACAGCAACACAATCAGGAGGACTTTGAGTTGGATAGCAGACGCGCTATCCGACGCTAGCCGCCGACTGCACCGATGATCGGGTGAAGTCCTTCGTCGCGCCGTTGATCGCTGGAACGCAGGTGAGCACGGGTGGCGATGAGCAGATGAGGGCTGGCGTAGGTGGAGAGCTAATGTTTTTAGCATAGCTCTGTCGAGGTCCCATAGCTAAGTTAGCTTCAATGGCGTCGTTAGCAACAGCATTGCTAGGCTTCGCCAGGCTGGACAGCATTAACCGTGTGGTTACAGGTCCAGGGTTTGGTTCGGTGTCTCCTGATAGTAGAAGTAATAGTAGTATTGTTGATCTTCTGTCTATCCTTCCAGTCAGGGGCATGTTTCTTCTGTTTCTATCAGCAGTTAAGCACGATGCCCTAACGTTAGCTCCGAAGCTAAAGTGCTTCACCGATGTATTGTCGTGGAGATAAAAGTCACTGTGAATGTCTATTTCGCGTTCTCGACTCTCATTTTCAAGAGGATATAGTATCCGAGGTGGTTTAAAATACAAATCTGGGATCCACAATAGAAAAAGGAGAAAGTGTGGAATCCAATGAGCCCTTTTACCTAAGTTACGGTCAGAGCGAAAAAAGATACGTCCTGGCGTCCTGCACTGCACTCTAATCCTTCACTGTCACTTTCCTCATCCACAAACCTTTCATCCTCGCTCAAATTAATGGGGAAATCGTCGCTTTCTCTGTCCGAAACGCTCTCGCTACTGGTGTAAACAATGTGCAGATGTGAGGAGCTCTTCAACCTGTGACGTCACGCTACTTCCGGTACAGGCAGGGCTTTTTTTATCAGCGACCAAAAGTTGCGAACTTTATCGTCGATGTTCTCTACTAAATCCTTTCAGCAAAAATATGGCAATATCGCGAAATGATCAAGTATGACACATAGAATGGATCTGCTATCCCCGTTTAAATAAGAAAATCTCATTTCAGTAGGCCTTTAACTGATTAAATTGTGCACATAGCAAAACTTTCTATATATTGCATGCAATAAGTTAATGTGGACTGATCAATCTGACTGATTATTAATTAATTATTAAGAGAATGCTATATAACTACTCATAAAATACCAGGTTTGGGTGACTCATTCCTACGGGAGGGGCGTTGCAGCATGTCCAAAATGTAAAGAATTACCTGCAAGTTGTTGCTCGGTGCATATTTTGCGCTGAGCTATAATTTCTGCGAGGAAACCAAGACGTTTTGGGTCTTTGAGTCGAGAAGCCAAGCTGTACAACAATGTCCCCACAGCTTTGTCCACTCCTGTTGCTCCACCAACACTGGTAGCCTTGGGAAATAGGTTAAAGCAGAACAGAAATAATGAATAACTCATTTAGGTGTTACTATTATTGACAAATGTTGTAAGTTTCAGCAGTCCAGTCATTTAATTATGTTGACCCTGAAGTGGTCATAGTGAAAATGAAAGTACAGCGACCCCAATTCACTATCTACAGTTGTAAGGCAAACGAGCAAAGTAGTGATATGTCTCTCAACGAGTAAAGGTTGAATACAAAACTTTTTTTCGACACGTGGAATGATTAGAATGTGTGGCTGTCACAGCTGCCCCTGTTGGGATATCACCAGTAAGACGTGGAGTCAAACCTGAGTAATTGCGTTCTTCAGGGCAGAACTGAGCGCTTCGTTTTTCAGCGTTTCTTTGACCTTCTGCTCACTGAGCCCAATGGAAGCGAAGAGAGTCGTCGTATCGGCCATTTTTCCAATGTTTTAACAGGTTCGGGTGAACACACGCACGCCACCGCCGCCACACACGACCGCCGCTGCCAAGGAGAGGCGGACTTCCTGTTCACTTCATGGGGAAAGTAGGAGTAAAAATATGAGCCAATTGGAACTGAGGGGAATCTGATCGCATCATCCAATCATCTAATAGTGTAGATGAAGACCCGCCTACTAAAAGGAGTCTAGCCAATCACAACGATTGTGTTGACAAGATCGGAAAAATATTGCATCAGTTTGTCATTTTCGACTTTTTAATTTTTAGGACCGAAACACATTATATAATTACATCATCACATTCTTGTATAATTAGTAATAAGTAAATAATAAATAAAGTCACAACGTTTGGGTTGACACCTGTCAATTGTCCAACAGAGCCTCGAAATATTGGATCAGGTTGACTATTTAATAATGTATTAAATGTATTTCTTATTTATTATTATCTATTTATTATTATTATTTCAATATCTACAAATTCAGTACCCGAATATTTTTGTTAGTTGTGTGGCCGTTTTTGATCAAATAAACAAACACATGTTCAGTTCAGTTCCGTTCAGTTTCAGTTTATTTCGAACATGCATACAATACAATTACAATGTAATGCATCCCACATTTGCAGTTGTTTCAATACAGCACGTCCGAAAAGGAGTAGGAAGAAGCAGAGCTTATTTAATCCTACCCCTTTTCATATCATATCAGTTTTATCCAATTTCTTCGTTTTCTGTTTGTAACAGAACAGTGAATAAATAAATAAGTATACCATAAGTAAGTAAACAAATTCTTAAATACATAAATAATCATTACCTTTAAGAAGAAGAAAAAGAAGAAGAAGAAGGCACGGTGATAACGTCCGGGTTGGTAGCATAAGTTCCGGTTCAGTGGTTGTAAAATAGGATGGTATTAGAAGTCACACTGGAGATACATGCATGTCAATAATTACCTTAAGTTATGTCTCGGCATGCAGTTCTGTCATCGGGAGTAAAAACGTGGAGATCTATAGCCTGTAAAAAGTCAGAGTTGCGTCTAGATTTAACTCTTGCTTGTGGGCAATCCTTCCGGTAAGCTTGTAAAATAGGCTAGACTTTTATTGATCTCACAATGGAGAAATTATGCGGTACCGTACATACTTTTTGCAAAAAAACTTTGGTTTTGGTCGCAATAAATTAGCCTTGCCAGACAGTGTTTCTGTAGTGGTTATTGCACTGTTGTAGATGCATACATATGTTCCTTTATTGTCATTGTAAATAATGAGGGCTGTCAAAATGTGATTAATCACAAAAAATGGCATTAATCATGTACACACTTAGATTAATCATGTACTTTATTTTGACCGTACAAACTAGTTTGCCTTAACCGTTATACGGTCAGTGAACAGATCAATGCATACGTTTGTAAAGAAATAAGTGAGGAAAGACCGACTGGTGTGCTCAATGGCAAATTTCACTCTTAAATACAGCCTGAAAGAACTTTAGATACATCTGTTGCCAAGTTTTGCGCTAATAAATGTAATTAATTCAAGTAAAACGTTTCAAAGCGTTCCTGGATGACATTCTGACAATACTATTGCTTTTGTAATATTAGGCTCTTTTTTCTTCTGCAAATGTTTGTATTATGCAACCTATGATATAACCTATGATCAATTATCCTTAATTCAAATTCCAAAATGTGACTAATCTGATTTAAAATATATATCATTTGACAGTCTTAAAATAAATACATTGAAATGTAATTTAAAGGTGAAACCCAAAATAACTAATATATAAAATCAATAAATACTTAAAAAAATATTATTTTCATTTATACTTAACATCCACACTACACACATTCATGCAAGCAAATAGTGCCAAAAATATGCAGTGAAAATAGGCCATTTCTGTATTTAAAAAAACTAAAGTCTTAAATTGATTGCACAGGGCTTGTTTTTAGTACGTTATTTAGTTTGGTGATGGCTTGAGAATAACATAATTGACAGAAATCCACACCTCTGTTGCAAGTGTTGTGTACTGTAAAGCACACATATCTGGCAGTCTACATGCAAACTCACAACACCAGAATACATTACCGTTATTAAGAATATTGCACCCATATATTCCCACAGTTGGAGAGAGACATCAGAAGACCACTGGACTGGAGTGATAGGAGGACGAGTGTGGATTCTAACCCAAACAGAAGATCATTTGTGGTACCATGTTTACCAAAGAAATGACAGGCACATGGATACAGGAGTTGGACCAAATGAGGAAAACAAGTCACAGATTAGATTTAGAGGAGTTGTTAAGAAAGAAGAGGAGGAGTCAGTGGCTGTAACCGTACAGAATGATACAGAGGAAGAGGTAATGCTGAGAGATTACTTCCAGCTGAATGTGAATCTGAACGATCTGTATAGGAAATGGGCAGCAGCAGACCCCCACTTCAAGCAAATCGCAGACATCTTCACCGGTCAGTGAGTGCTTGCCTGCAATCGTGTGAATCCAACTGTCCAAAATTAAAGAGAATCTTTACACTTTTTTTCTACAGGTGTGCGGATGCTCCGCCAGGACCCGACTGAATGCCTATTTTCCTTCATTTGCACCTCCAACAACCACATCTCTCGTATCCAAGGCATGGTGGAGAGGCTCTGTCAGGCCAGGGGTAACCTACTCTGTCAACTGGATCAAACCTCCTACTACAACTTCCCTTCTCTGTCTGCATTAGCAGGTGCAGTACAAGTTGTTATTGGTGTTCATCTATCATACAGGAAATACTAAAAGAGCTTACTTTTGGTGCAGTTGCCTCAAATTTTAAAGTGTTACTTTGTACTGTATTTTCCCTATGTAAACATAGCAATAACATAATTGTGTAAATTGCAGATGGCAGTGTCGAAGCATGTCTCAGGGAGCTTGGTTTTGGATACAGAGCTCGGTTCCTGCAACAAAGTGCAAAGCAGATTTTGGACAACCATGGTCCCGAATGGCTTGAAGGTCTACGTAGTGTGCCATATGTGGAGGCCCGTGATTCCTTGCGTACCCTTCCCGGAGTGGGCACTAAGGTAAAGCAGCAAATGACAAGTTGCTCTGTAGTGATATTCTAAAAAAATAACTTGTGCTTCGTGTCATTCTGCAGGTGGCAGATTGTGTATGTCTGATGTCCCTTGATAAGGCTGATGCAGTGCCAATTGATACACATGTGTGGCAGATTGCCAAGCGTGATTACAAATACATTGCTGTCAATGAACCAAAAAGCATCACAGAAAAACTTCACAAAGACATAGGTTTTTGTCTATGCATTTTATCACTCAAATGTTGAAAGTGTCTACACAGGTCATACACGTTAAAGATAATATTTACTTTTACTTTTACAACAGGGGATTTCTTCCGGAAGCTGTGGGGTCCTTATGCTGGTTGGGCACAATCTGTAAGTGTGTCCATTGTTGAACATCTGTCTGCGTGCTGCTTGTCCACAATATTATAAGTCTTTCCATTGTTTAGGTTTTGTTCTGTGCGGATCTCAAGAAATTCCAAAAGCTGAAAGAAAGACCTAATTTGAAGAGGCCAAAGAATGAGTCAGACGGTGAAATCATGGTAACATGCAAGAAACCAAATAATAAGACTGTAAAAAATGCAACTGTTGTCAAACAGAAACTAAATAAGGGACAGTTGAGCAGGTAGTATAACATACTTTTCTACAATGTACATTTATGGTATTAGTTAACCTGTCATGATATTTTGAAAACAAATTAGTTTCTATGTAAACCCTTCTGTGTCTAATTTTCCATGAATTTAGAAATTCCGCACTGCGGTAACTTTTTTTTTTAGATATACATGAAATAGCTTTTACGCTGCTGTATCGCCACATGATCACACACAGCTACTGAAATTTCAAAATCCAAGTGTAAAGCCAGATAACTCCACTGCAGTCAGCAGTGGCCTCTTGGTGGCAGTATGCACTTAAATATGCTCTACTGTATTTCTTTGCATGTTTTTAATGTCAAATATGGGTCATTGGCTTTGTTCAGTCTATTGTTAGAGCAAATTAGGAGCAAGTTGCAGAGTTTACTGGGGGGGATGTGGTCTGTCAGTATCTATGCCATCTTGGGTTTCATGTTCTTATCTAACATAACGATGTCACTAATGCGTACGTCGTGTTTTGTCAGTGTCTTTGTTTCGATTTAATTTAGTGGCTGCAAAGTGTCCACTTGTTTATAGACGGATTCGGATTTAGGTAAAGTAACTCACAATATCGGTAGGCTTTGTTCACCAAGAGTCATTGTTTACGATAGCACTACGCGTGAAATTTCCGAACTATTCAGTGGAAAAAAAAATTGTATCGGCTTTGATACGATGGACAAATACTGTGAGTCATTAGGTAAGTCCCTTTTCGTTATAAGGAGAAAACAGCTGTAATTGAATGTGAGGATCCTTACCCGATCGACAACTCTGAGTGGAGTAGAGATCACAACATCTTCCCCAATGTTTCATACCCGCACTTAGTGAACTACTCAGTTTTTCAACCAAGCCCATTTTAAACCTTGAAGGACTTTGAAAATTATAATATTTGAGAAAACTATGACCGTTTTCTGTGTAAATGGGTTTGTGACATTTGTGTTTATCCGTATAAAATTGGTAGACATTGTTTTGTCAAGGCGAGAGTCATACACTGCAGAAATGATCTGACCCAAGTTTGAAAACCTAGAACGATAATCACGGATAACTAATCTTAGGTCATGTCAACACACAGTGACTGTAAGGCAGGGTTGGGAGAATGTTGTTCTCATGTTGTATCACTTTAGTTTTATGTGGAGGCCACAGTCCGGATACAATACAACTACAGTACTACCAAAGTTTTTCGACCAAGCACATCAAGTTAACGCAAAGTGGAGCTATCCTTTTTTAAATTTGTTTCTGCTTACAAAATTGTAGTAAAACACAGCAACTTTTCCTACATTTGTACTTAAAGAATCAGTGCCAGTTTATGATGAAACTGAAGTCTTGAATTGTTTTAACCAGCATTTTGTATGCTCTGGTTCTCTATTTGACTCAAAAGGGACAATTATGGGGACTCCTTGTACAGAATCTCCCATGTTTTCTGGAGATTCTTTTAATGTTGCTCCTTTTACTAGTCTTGAAGTGCATAAAGCCCTAAAAACATTAGACCACAGAAAGCGTCCTGGACCTGACTTGATTGAGCCTTATTTGTTAAAGCAGGCCGCTGATTTTACAACAGAGACACTTTCAATTAAAAACAAAGACAGTCCATCAGTTTGGAAATCTGCTTTTGTCCTCCCTTTATTAAAGGGAGGTGATCCAGCAGTTCTTTCTAATTATAGGCCAATATCAAATGTATGTGTCTTGTCAAAAATTCTGGAATCTCTTGTTTTTGATCAGTTGAAAGAGTTAATCTATTCAAATAAAATGTATTTCTAAATATCAATCAAGATTCAGGAAACAGCACAGCACTGTCACTGCCTAAATGAAGGTAGTTAATTACATCATTGTAGTGCTTGATAAAAACAGTACTGTGCCTCACTTTTTATTATTATTATCTCCAAAGCGTTTGACACAGTAGACGACACTATTTTAAAAGGCAGACTGTTTCTCATTGGACTGTCAGAACATACACTCTTGAAGGGAATGTCAGAAGTGGTGCATGAATATAATTACTTTGGTATTGTAACTGATGACTCTCTCACTTTTAAACATTTTATTGATAAACTGGTGAAAAAACAAAAACTTAAATTGTTTTTTTTCTTCATTAAGAGATGTTTTTCTTTTGGTGTGATCTCTGCCACATTTTTATCTGTACTAGATTACTTGTGATCTTTTTTTATATGAATGCTACTCGTTCCTGTCTTCAGAGGGTCGACTCTGTTTACCATGTTTCTTTGAGGTTCATCACAAACTGTAGAGCCATGACACACCACTGTGACTTGTACTCTCGGGTGGGATGGCCTTCTCGGTCCACTAGGAGACAGTGTCATTGATACACTTTTATTTACAAGACTCTTCTAGGACTATTGCCCGATTACATTTGTACATTGATTACACACAGATGTACGGACTCTTATGCTCTGAGATCCAACGATCAGCTGTTGCTCTCTGTCCCTTTTGCTCGCACTGAGCTGGGGAAAAAAGTGTTTGTCTATGCAGCTCCTTGTGCTTGGAACATGTTACAAAGAGACTGGAAGCTAACTGAATTTTGGTCCTTAAATGCTTTTTAAATCTAAACTGAGATAATTAGAAGCAGCCTCAGTTATCTGTAACTGTTTTACTTGATGTCTATCCTGTCATTTTAATGTGTAATGTGAATGTAATTGTAATGTGTAACTTTGCTGCCTCTTGGCCACGACTCCCTTGAAAAAGAGGTTTTTAATCTCAATGGGATTTTTTTCCTTATTAAATAATGGTTAAATAAAAAAAATATTAATTACCTGAAATGAAATATTCCAAACAAACACATAGTTGTTCATTGTATGTCACATCTGATTTGGTTGATTTGCTATTCACTCTTCTGTTCAGCTGCTTCCCTCTGTCCAGAAACGATTTATCTCTCCCACTTCGATTGTGGCAGTTGACAATCACACACATCGTCGGCATTATGAGTATCACTGGATGAATGATCAGCAACAATGAGCGTGTTTACAAGCAAAGCCTACCGATATGGCCACAGGCAATGCATTGTAGGATATGTAGAAAACGGTGAAGCCCGCTGTAGGCCAGCTAGTCTCTTTACAGCCTCTTGCCAGTGCTTTGGTGTTTGTCACAATAACAATATACTGTGTGGACATACATAATGTAAAATGTGGCATAATTTTACTGAATTATTATACTACATGTAATGTAAAATTCAGGCTCCAGGGCGTCAGTTGCATCACATGCAACTGCGTGTTTCATCTTTATGTTGTACAACCATAGGCGTTGTTTATTTGTGGAAGAGTGTGCAGCCATGTGTGTTAATAAACATGTGAGTCAGCGTTCATGCTCACTCCAGTTAAGCTGGATGCAGGCTGGGGCCCTGCTTTAGGGCAGAGTGAGGCCGAAAAACAACAGCACTGTTAGAAGAGCATCAAGAGAGCAGCAAAATTGAAACAAAAAAAGGCGACGGGGGGTTGGTGCATGTCGGGTGTAGGTGAGCACATGAATTTAAGAGGAAAGACCACAAGTCTCGGCCAAACACATAACACTGTGTTATGTAAGTGATGGGTCTCAGCTTGTGTTTTGTCCCAATCTGAGAGGATTTCTGCTCATCTTTTTCTTTGTGGGATGATTTACTTTATAGAGGCACCAGGGGGCGCAACAATTTGTTGTGTGAGTAGGAATGCAGTGTTTTGTCTGCCCCAAGATACAATTCTCATTATTTGTCCATTTAAGATTATTGGTACATTAGTCCTGAGTTAAATCCCGGGCTCGGGATCTTTCTGTGTGGAGTTTGCATGTTCTCCCCGTGACTGCGTAGGTTCCCTCCGGGTACTCCGGCTTCCTCCCACCTCCAAAGACATGCACCTGGGGATAGGTTGATTGGCAACACTAAATTGGCCCTAGTGTGTGAATGTGAGTGTGAATGTTGTCTGTCTATCTGGGTTGGCCCTGTGATGAGGTGGAGACTTGTCCAGGGTGTACCCTGAATGCAGTTGAGATAGGCTCCAGCACCCCCCGTGACCCCAAAAGGGACAAACGGTAGAAAATGGATGGATGGTGCATTGGGTTTAGTCCACTGAAATCACCATAAATGGTTTAAGCATTCACCATCCAACTTCTAGAATGGCTGTTTTTACTGCTGAAGACAGGCTCCTTGTCCCGAAAGGGACAAGCGGTAGAAAATGGATGGATGGAATATCACCAGGTGTATTACAGTGTGGGATAGGTTGCCTAAGATGGGGAAACTATTCAGCTATATGTTGATTCACGTTGAATGTGGTATAACTGGTGAAAACCAATACTTTTGTAGCCGGTCCTCATGGAAGTCTGTTTTGGGGGGCGGCAGTTGGGAAAAATTAGTTTTTGGATGTCTAGACAACCACAGACATAAATAGTTGAGTTGAGAAGTTGATGTTGGCAGATGAAGTTTTTGGCTGTTCTAGATAAAAAGCTAAGTTTATTTCCCGAAGGTGATTAACACTTTCTTCCATCTGATAGAACTAAGGCTTGGCTGGCAAATGATGAACGTTCAGTGCCTTGCAGAAGCTGAGGAAGAGCCAGTACCGTCTGTTCCAGCGCTGAACTTCACAGCTCCTATACCAAGATCAGTTTAAATGACAAGTTGGAATGTATTCACTATATTCTTGGGCAAGGGTGGTAGAAATACATGATAATGGTTCTAATTTATTTCGACCGTGCATACAGTTATAATGTGGTAAATCACATATTTACAGTTTTTCATCACAACATGTCCGAAACGGAATAAAAAGAAGCAAAGCTTATGTAGTCCTACCCGTTTTAATACTCATTTCTAACACATTTTTTCAATTCCTCGGCTCAATTTTAAAACAATTAAGTTAAGTTAAAAATAATCAATAAAGATCTCATTAATAAATAGTTGTTTAAATTGTGATTTATATCAGTATATTCTTATATATTATCCTGCAAATCTTGTAATTTTAGGTCAAAAACTCATACTATACATTGTATCTATGGTATTTTGCTTATTGGGATTCAAAAGGTCAATGTTGAAGTCCCTACATAAGAAAATTACTTTTTTTTTAAGGATTTCAGTAAAGATTGCCTTGAACCAAGTATGTCAAACTCATTTTCATCGGTAACTACGTCACAAATACGGCTGCCTTCAATGGGCCACTTGTAACTGTGAAACCATATGTATAATCACCAGATGATATTATCATCAAAGTGCCCCTTTTATTTGATTACTATCATACTGTATGCCAACAAACTGATGAAAAAAATACCTTTACAATCAAAAGTCAAGGTGAAAAGCGGATATTAAAGTTCAACCATTGTAGAATACATTTCAAAAAGGGTTTCAAAGACAGAAAAATGCTTGGAATAGCTTTTTACATCACATAATATGAAGTTTAGAAGAACTGCACTTTCATGTGATATATATATTTTTTCGGTCAAAATAAAAAAAATGGTGAAATGCCTTATTGACACACATTTTGAGGTTTTTTGTGGGCCAGATTTGTCCCTCGGGCCTTGAGTTTGACACATGTGCCTTAACTAACATTTCAAAACTTAACAGATGTTTTTATGTACAGCTGACCAATATATTTTTGCTCTTTTGTGACAGATTTCAATCGTTATACATTGCAAAATATTATCAAAACTAAATGACATGTTTTTCACCACTTGGTAGTTGAGATCCTTCATCATGTATGCCACTACTCCTCCTCTCTTGATGTTTCTGTTGATCTAATTCAGTTCGTATTTTTCCAGATTACTATGGATTACATTTTTAGCATCAATCCATGTTTCTGAGATAGCGATCACTTGGAAAGGTTTGTTTAGTTGTTAAAAGAAAAGCTTCATGTTGTAGTAGTTAGCATAGATACTTCTGCTGTTGAAATGAATGGCTGACATGTTTGTTTTCGGATTTAATGGTGCTATTGTTTTGATCCTAAAAACAATTATTTTTGATGTAGTAGTAGACTGCATCATCATTAGTTTCCTATTTGTGTCCTTTATTTTTGTTGTTGTCTTTAATATTTGTCCTTGATGTTTTATGTAGTACTCTTGCTTCTGGTCCTCCATTCAGCTGGATGTAATATAACCCACCATGACTGTGAGGGCGAGATAACATGTGTATGTATGTACACTGAACAAAAATATAAACACAACACTTTTGTTTTTGCTCCCATTTTTCACGAGTTGAACTCAAAGATCTAAAACGTATACGATAAACACAAAAGACATATTACTCTTATATATTGTTCACAAATCTGTCTGAATCTGTGTTAGTGAGCATTTCTTCTTTGCCAAAATAATTCATCCCAACTTGCAGGTGTGGCATATCGAGATGCTAATTAACCAGCATGATTATCAGGTGTACCTTATGCTGCCCACAATAAAAGGCCATGATTAAATGTACAGTTTTATCACACAGCACAATGCCACATATGTTGCAAGTTTTGAGGGATCCTACAGTTGGCGTGCTGAATGCGGGAATGTCCACCAAAGCTGTTGCCCGTGAATTGAATGTTAATTTCTCTACCATAAGCTGTCTCCAAAGGCGTTTCAGAAAATTTGGCAGTACATCCAACCGGTCTGACAATCGCAGACCACATGTAACCACACCAGCCCGGGACATCCACATCCAGCAGGTGCACCTCCATGATTTGTCTGAGACCATTTACCCGGACCACTGCTGCAACAATTGGTTTGCATAACCAAAGAATTTCTGCACAAACTGCGAGAAACCGTCTCTGGGAAGCTCATCTGCATGCTCGTCTTCATTAGGGGTTCGACCTGACTGCAGTTTGTCGTCGTAACCGACTTGAGTGGGCAAATGCTCACAATCGATGGCATCTGGCACTTTGAAGAGGTGTTCTCTTCACGGATGAATCCCAGTTTTCACTGTTCAGTGTGAAGTGAAGTGAAGTGAATTACATTTATATAGCGCTTTTTCTCAAGTGACTCAAAGCGCTTTACATTGTGAAACCCAATATCTAAGTTACATTTAAACCAGTGTGGGTGGCACTGGGAGCAGGTGGGTAAAGTGTCTTGCCCAAGGACACAACGGCAGTGACTAGGATGGCGGAAGCGGGGATCGAACCTGCAACCCTCAAGTTGCTGGCACGGCCGCTCTACCAACCGAGCTATACCGCCCCGTTCAGGGCAGGTGGCAGACAGCATGTGAGGCGTCGTGTGGGAGAGCGGTTTGCTGATGTCAACGTTGTGAATTGAGTAGCCCATGGTAGGGGTGGGGTTATGGTATGAGCAGGCGTATGTTATGGAAAACAAACAAGTGCATTTTATTGATGGCATTTTGAATGCACAGAGATACGGCAACGAGATCCTGAGGCCCATTGTTGTGCCATTCACCCGAGACCATTCGGGTTCACCCAGCCATTGAAGAAGAGTGGACCAACATTCCACAGGCCGCAATCAACAACCTGATCAACTCTATGCGAAGGAGATGTGTTGCACTGCATGAGGCAAATGGTGGTCCCACCAGATACTGACTGCTTATCTGACCACCCACCCCCCCCCCCCCCACACCCAATAAAGCAAAACTGCACATTTCAGTGGCCTTTAATCGTGGGCAGCCCATGGCACATCTGTGCAATAATCAGGCTGTTTAATCAGCATCTTGATATGCCACACCTGTGAGGTAGGATGGATTATCTTGGTAAAGTAGAAGTGCTCACTAACACAGATTTAGACAGATTTGTGAACAATATTTGAGAGGAATAGGTTTTTTGTGTATGTAGTCAAAGTTTTAGATATTTCAGTTCAACTCATGAAAAATGGAGCAAAAACAAAAGTGTTGCGTTTATATTTTTGTCTAGTATATGTATGGTTTTGGCATGTAAATACGTGTCAACGCAGTCAACCTTTGTATGAATTACCTCATCTTGTATATTTTATAACTCCACGCAAATTATTTCCTGCTTTTCTGAAGGTTTGTCACTCATTCTGACAGATGATACAGTATAATAACCACTCAACTTACTACTGCACACTTCATTAGATGCAATTGTACAATCTTTTTACAAAATAGTCAGTTTTCAATGACACTGTCAGTCATTTCTAATTTTTGAGATATTTAATCTACTTCGCATTTGATTGAAAAATATTAGCTCAATTGCAGTACAACCACAATAATGAATATAGTATTCAATGAATGCAACTCTTGACAGTATAAAGCATTTCTAACATGGTGGTAAACATTTTTACAAACCTTAAATTGGATTTCATGAAATTGTGCATGTATACCCTAATGTGATGTCATTGCAATGACCTGCAAAAACACAAAGTTCAGGTCATTTTTTTCAAATACAACAAACATTTAACAAGTTATTTTGAAATGTCAAATAAGTAGTTGAGTCCCAAGATCCAGTTGTTTCTACTGGCACGGCAGATTACGGTAATCTTCTTAAGTGAGAAAACTGTTGCAAATGTCATCCTTAGCAGGTGATTAAGAGATAGTAACTAGGTGGTCGCATATGCCTAAAACACAGTATATGTTCACTCACTCATCAAAACATCTATGTCATTTTTATTCTTACAGCCAGACCTGTGTGTTGATTTTCATACCTGACGGTTCCGACTCCAACGATGGCCTTCCACACAGGTTTGACTATAAGAATGAAAATTACATAATTCATAGACTACCTAATTGGACTATTTGGTGCACCTGCATAATTTATTGGGTTGTTTGTATTGTCAACAACCTTTGTTGTCAAACACCACAAATTGCCAATGTTCTTACATTCGCTCATCGGACATTTGGGACATCAGTGCACAATCTCCTGTAATCCAGTACAAGATGATGTTTACCAATAGTAAGTAAACATACAGTATTAGAAAGTATACTATTCTACACATTAAAACTGCAACCACAAAAATGTTGATTTCTATCAGTGTTATGTCAGTCAAAATCTGACCTTATCTATTCTATGAAGGTATATTTTTAAATACACACATCCTTATTGGATTTTCTGTCATTATCACTCTTTCATTACCTTACATCTGTTTAAATGGCTGAGACTCAGAGCAGAGGTAAGAATACAGTAAATACACTTTGCTTTCTCCTCCTTTGTCTGGACATGTTGACTTGTGTGATGCACCTTAATGTGCAGTGCATCAGGAGAGTATTCACAGCGCTTTACTTTTTCCACATTTTGTTATGTTACAGCCTTATTCAAAAATAGATCCATGTTTTCCAAATTCTACAGACAATACCCCATAATGACAATGTGAGAAGTTCTTTTTAAAAACGTTTTGCAAATTTAATAAAAATAAAATCAAAAAAGCACTTGTTTAGTACATAAGTATTCACAGCTTTTGCTCAATACTTTTTTGATGCACCTTTGGCAACAATTACAGCCTCAAGTCTTTTTAAATACAATGCCAGAAGCTTGGCACACCTAACCTTGGGCAGTTTTGCCCATTCCTCTTTGCATCACCTCTCAAGCTTCATCAGATTGGATGGGAAACGTTGGTTTTCATCCAGGATGACTCCGTACATTGCTGCATTCATCTTAGTCTGGTCAGGGAGGTGACCAAGTGTCACGTGGGGGTCGCATCTTACTGCGTGGGTTGTTCTCCCGGGATGCAGACGGAACTCGGGACGAAGCGTGCAGGTAGAGGATATGATTTATTGTCCATACCCAGTACACCGCAAAAAGGAAAACATGCAAGGACGTAAGCCGTTGGTGAAATGGCCAAAGTCTAACAGCAAGGAGTGGAAAACGGAGGGTGTGGCATGGAGGGGGGTGTACCTGGGACGCTAGGTACACCGTTGAGCCCTCTGGAGACGTCGTGGGCTTCAATCAACGAAACGTCGATGAAGCAGGGTGCCCACCCGAAGACCCCAATGACATACTTACCCTCCCTTTCACCACTCCACACCGACTGCTACCGTCAGGATTGTTCCTACTTACCAAGGGATTGAAACATCTAGTTCTATTTGCTTTACTGATCTTCTGGAAGAAAAACCCAGTGACTGTTGTGAAAGTGCAGCTGACGACAAGGGAAAGACCATGTGACAGCTTGGAGAGACAGCTGACAGGAGGAAATAGACCCCAACGGGGCTGTTATGGGCTAGCTACCCACAGCAGCAGGCTCCGTCACCCTATTGGGGATAGGGCACAAGAGCCACCTTATCTGGCTACAGAAAGTTCAAGAAGAACAATACCCCTAGAGTCTGCGAGAGCAGGGGCGCAAGAAGACTCACAGGCTGATCTCCCGGTAACGACCCTTGGAATGGACACGACAATGAAAGGTAGTAGTAACACTCTTGAGAAACCAGCAGTTGGACATGTTCTTCAGATGTGTGTGTGTGGTTGGGCTAAAGTAACATCAACCCATGGTCTTAAAGTTCACCAAGGACGGAAGAAATGCCTGAAAACCCCTAACCCAGGGCCCCGCATTGACCGGCTTCTGTTAAGAAGAAGGTTAAATCAGTCGGATGAAACTCAGCGGCAGGAAGAAACCCACAGTCCGCAGAGCATCAGCACCCTGCAGGATGAAGGGGAAGCTTCAGGCAGAACCACCAGTCCAAGACCATACCCAGTACACCGCAAAAAGGAAAACATGCAAGGACGTAAGCCGTTGGTGAAATGGCCAAAGTCTAACAGCAAGGAGTGGAAAACGGAGGGTGTGGCATGGAGGGGGGTGTACCTGGGACGCTAGGTACACCGTTGAGCCCTCTGGAGACGTCGTGGGCTTCAATCAACGAAACGTCGATGAAGCAGGGTGCCCACCCGAAGACCCCAATGACATACTTACCCTCCCTTTCACCACTCCACACCGACTGCTACCGTCAGGATTGTTCCTACTTACCAAGGGATTGAAACATCTAGTTCTATTTGCTCTACTGATCTTCTGGAAGAAAAACCCAGTGACTGTTGTGAAAGTGCAGCTGACGACAAGGGAAAGACCATGTGACAGCTTGGAGAGACAGCTGACAGGAGGAAATAGACCCCAACGGGGCTGTTATGGGCTAGCTACCCACAGCAGCAGGCTCCGTCACCCTATTGGGGATAGGGCACAAGAGCCACCTTATCTGGCTACAGAAAGTTCAAGAAGAACAATACCCCTAGAGTCTGCGAGAGCAGGGGCGCAAGAAGACTCACAGGCTGATCTCCCGGTAACGACCCTTGGAATGGACACGACAATGAAAGGTAGTAGTAACACTCTTGAGAAACCAGCAGTTGGACATGTTCTTCAGATGTGTGTGTGTGGTTGGGCTAAAGTAACATCAACCCATGGTCTTAAAGTTCACCAAGGACGGAAGAAATGCCTGAAAACCCCTAACCCAGGGCCCCGCATTGACCGGCTTCTGTTAAGAAGAAGGTTAAATCAGTCGGATGAAACTCAGCGGCAGGAAGAAACCCACAGTCCGCAGAGCATCAGCACCCTGCAGGATGAAGGGGAAGCTTCAGGCAGAACCACCAGTCCAAGACCATACCCAGTACACCGCAAAAAGGAAAACATGCAAGGACGTAAGCCGTTGGTGAAATGGCCAAAGTCTAACAGCAAGGAGTGGAAAACGGAGGGTGTGGCATGGAGGGGGGTGTACCTGGGACGCTAGGTACACCGTTGAGCCCTCTGGAGACGTCGTGGGCTTCAATCAACGAAACGTCGATGAAGCAGGGTGCCCACCCGAAGACCCCAATGACATACTTACCCTCCCTTTCACCACTCCACACCGACTGCTACCGTCAGGATTGTTCCTACTTACCAAGGGATTGAAACATCTAGTTCTATTTGCTTTACTGATCTTCTGGAAGAAAAACCCAGTGACTGTTGTGAAAGTGCAGCTGACGACAAGGGAAAGACCATGTGACAGCTTGGAGAGACAGCTGACAGGAGGAAATAGACCCCAACGGGGCTGTTATGGGCTAGCTACCCACAGCAGCAGGCTCCGTCACCCTATTGGGGATAGGGCACAAGAGCCACCTTATCTGGCTACAGAAAGTTCAAGAAGAACAATACCCCTAGAGTCTGCGAGAGCAGGGGCGCAAGAAGACTCACAGGCTGATCTCCCGGTAACGACCCTTGGAATGGACACGACAATGAAAGGTAGTAGTAACACTCTTGAGAAACCAGCAGTTGGACATGTTCTTCAGATGTGTGTGTGTGGTTGGGCTAAAGTAACATCAACCCATGGTCTTAAAGTTCACCAAGGACGGAAGAAATGCCTGAAAACCCCTAACCCAGGGCCCCGCATTGACCGGCTTCTGTTAAGAAGAAGGTTAAATCAGTCGGATGAAACTCAGCGGCAGGAAGAAACCCACAGTCCGCAGAGCATCAGCACCCTGCAGGATGAAGGGGAAGCTTCAGGCAGAACCACCAGTCCAAGACCATACCCAGTACACCGCAAAAAGGAAAACATGCAAGGACGTAAGCCGTTGGTGAAATGGCCAAAGTCTAACAGCAAGGAGTGGAAAACGGAGGGTGTGGCATGGAGGGGGGTGTACCTGGGACGCTAGGTACACCGTTGAGCCCTCTGGAGACGTCGTGGGCTTCAATCAACGAAACGTCGATGAAGCAGGGTGCCCACCCGAAGACCCCAATGACATACTTACCCTCCCTTTCACCACTCCACACCGACTGCTACCGTCAGGATTGTTCCTACTTACCAAGGGATTGAAACATCTAGTTCTATTTGCTTTACTGATCTTCTGGAAGAAAAACCCAGTGACTGTTGTGAAAGTGCAGCTGACGACAAGGGAAAGACCATGTGACAGCTTGGAGAGACAGCTGACAGGAGGAAATAGACCCCAACGGGGCTGTTATGGGCTAGCTACCCACAGCAGCAGGCTCCGTCACCCTATTGGGGATAGGGCACAAGAGCCACCTTATCTGGCTACAGAAAGTTCAAGAAGAACAATACCCCTAGAGTCTGCGAGAGCAGGGGCGCAAGAAGACTCACAGGCTGATCTCCCGGTAACGACCCTTGGAATGGACACGACAATGAAAGGTAGTAGTAACACTCTTGAGAAACCAGCAGTTGGACATGTTCTTCAGATGTGTGTGTGTGGTTGGGCTAAAGTAACATCAACCCATGGTCTTAAAGTTCACCAAGGACGGAAGAAATGCCTGAAAACCCCTAACCCAGGGCCCCGCATTGACCGGCTTCTGTTAAGAAGAAGGTTAAATCAGTCGGATGAAACTCAGCGGCAGGAAGAAACCCACAGTCCGCAGAGCATCAGCACCCTGCAGGATGAAGGGGAAGCTTCAGGCAGAACCACCAGTCCAAGACCATACCCAGTACACCGCAAAAAGGAAAACATGCAAGGACGTAAGCCGTTGGTGAAATGGCCAAAGTCTAACAGCAAGGAGTGGAAAACGGAGGGTGTGGCATGGAGGGGGGTGTACCTGGGACGCTAGGTACACCGTTGAGCCCTCTGGAGACGTCGTGGGCTTCAATCAACGAAACGTCGATGAAGCAGGGTGCCCACCCGAAGACCCCAATGACATACTTACCCTCCCTTTCACCACTCCACACCGACTGCTACCGTCAGGATTGTTCCTACTTACCAAGGGATTGAAACATCTAGTTCTATTTGCTTTACTAATAAATCATTCGATGAAATACAAAATACAGGTAACAAACAAAAGGGGTGCGTGCCGAGCGCGGAAGCTAAGACAAAAACTTATCGCAGGAATCTTCAACCAGGAAACAAGAAATAAACCTACGTGACTGTTGCATACAGCAAACAACGAAGCCAGACCGAGTGTGGCGCACAACGTGAATAAATAGCTCTGATTTGTGCCCGGCAGCAGGTGAGCGTGCCGAACACTAACCAGAGGCAGGTGAAACTAATCAGTACCCATGATAACCTAAACAAACCCAGGGGTGCACAAAACAGGAACTAAGGGAGTCCAAAACGGAACAGAACATGACTAAACAAAACATGATCTGGTCCACGGATCATGACACCAAGAACCCGATGGTCACTCTGTCATAGCTACAGCATTCTTCTGTGGAGAGCGGAGTACCTTCCAGAAGGACAACCATCTCTGCAGCAATGCACCAATCAGGCCTGTAGGTAAAGTGGCCAGATGGAAGCCATTTCTTCGTAAAAGTCTAACAAAATGCACCTGAAAGACTCTCAGACCATGACAAACCAACTTTTCTTGTCGGATGAGACAAAGATTGAACTCTTTAGCACAGGGGTGTCAAACTCATTTTCATTGAGGGCCACATTGCAGTAATGGCTGCTTTTAAAGGGCCGCATCTTCAAAATGTATTTACATTATGCATGCGGGTAATAACCTGTGATTAATCGAAATGCATGTGCATTTGATTATTAGATTTTTTTTATGTATAACTTGCTTTAAAATCATAAATAAAGGTTGTTTTTATCTCACAAAAATAGTTTTGCAATACACTATATCAGGGGTCACCAACCTTTTTGAAACCAAGAGCTACTTTTTGGGTACTGATTAATGCGAAGGGCTACCAGTTTGATACACACTTAAATAAATTGCCAGAAATAGCCAATTTGCTCAATTTACCTTTAACTCTATGTTATTAATAATTAATGATAATTACACTTAATTGAACGGTTTAAAAGAGGAGAAAACACGAAAAAATTACAATTAAATTTTGAAACATAGTTTATCTTCAATTTCGACTCTTTAAAATTTAAAATTCAACCGGAAAAAATAAGAGAAAAACTAGCTAATTCGAATCTTTTTGAAAAAATTAAAAAAATAATTTATGGAACATCATTAGTAATTTTTCCTGATTAAGATTCATTTTAGAATTTTGATGACATGTTTTAAATAGGTTATAATCCAATCTGCACTTTGTTAGAATATATAACAAATTGGACCAAGCTATATGTCTAACAAAGACAAATCATTATTTCTTCTAGATTTTCCAGAACAAAATTTTTAAAAGAAATTCAAAAGACTTTGAAATAAGATTTAAATTTGATTCTACTGATTTACTAGATTTGCCAGAATAAT
Organism: Entelurus aequoreus; assembly: GCF_033978785.1. Taxonomy (NCBI): domain Eukaryota; kingdom Metazoa; phylum Chordata; class Actinopteri; order Syngnathiformes; family Syngnathidae; genus Entelurus; species Entelurus aequoreus. Next base: position 39,972,906 of record NC_084737.1, on the reverse strand, counting down.
TGTTTTGAATTTTAATCATAATAAGTTTGAAGAAATATTTCACAAATATTCTTAGTCGAAAAAACAGAAGCTAAAATGAAGAATAAATTAAAATGTATTTATTATTCTTTACAATAAAAAAAAATGTACTTGAACATTGATTTAATTTGTCAGGAAAGAAGAGGAAGGAATTTAAAAGGTAAAAAGGTATATGTGTTTAAAAATCCTAAAATCATTTTTAAGGTTGTATTTTTTCTCTAAAATTGTCTTTCTGAAAGTTATAAGAAGCAAAGTAAAAAAATTAATGAATTTATTTAAACAAGTGAAGACCAAGTCTTTAAAATATTTTATTGGATTTTCAAATTCTATTTGAGTTTTGTCTCTCTTAGAATTAAAAATGTCAGGCAAAGCGAGACCAGCTTGCTAGTAAATAAATACAATTTAAAAAAATAGAGGCAGCTCACTGGTAAGTGCTGCTATTTGAGCTATTTTTAGAACAGGCCAGCGGGCTACTCATCTGGGGCCGTACTTATCAAGCTTCTTAGAATTACTCCTAAGAAGTCTGCTAAGAGTTGACTTAAGAGTAAATAAATTCTTCGCTGAAAGCTGCACTTAAAAGTTAGTTATCAAGCGTCTTACTCACACTTTCAGCGAAGTATAGGACTGAATCTTAAGTGTCACACTCAGAGCTGAATTACGACATTACTATGTGCCGTAAACGGAATTTTAGGTGACGTCATTTCTGTGTCCATAGAAATGACCAATCACGGAATGGAATCCGTTGTCTAAGAATAAAGAAATATCTTGGAAATATGTAAGTGGACAATGGGAGTGTATATTTTGACAATAAACTACAAAATAATACAAAACAAACTAGTCCCCGCCGGCACTCACGCTACCGCTCCCTCTCTTCTATCGCCCACACACTCACTGATGTCACTCACCTCACGGCCACACACATACGCTACTGTCATAACATTTTCTTTCCAATTCATTAATTAGGCAACTAATTTGAAACTGGTGTGGGTGGCTCTATATATACTAGCCCACTGCAGACACATGCAGAAATCAACAAGGAATCGAAAAGTATTAAATCTGTGACAAAAATAATATCCGCTCTGTCTAAACGATACCGTTTGATCAGCTGCTCGTCATAAAAAAAACAAAAAACATTGTTCCGTTCCCTGAACGTTCGCGCACGTCTTTCGCCTCAGTGCCATCCCCTGCTGGCAACTCCTAACCACTTAAGACACCTCTGAAGGTCTCTTAAATATCGTGGAGAGTAGGAGTGATTCTTAGACTTAAGAACGTTGATAAAAAGCTTTTATTCTTAAGTTTGAGAGTAAGACTAAATTTCGCAAATTCTCAGGACTTAAGTGTAAAATGGCACTCTAAGAAGCTTGATAAGTACGGCCCCAGGTCCTTACGGGCTACCTGGTGCCTGCGGGCACCGCGTTGGTGACCCCTGCACTATATAATTGGCATGATCAGATAATATTGAAGTTTAAAATATGCATTTTTTTTGTCAAACTATTTGAGAAAAAAAATTAAAGTATTTAATTGAAATCCATTTTTTCCAGGCTTTCGCGGGTCACATAAAATGTTATGGCGGGCCAGAACTGGCCCCCGGGCCTTGAGTTGGACACCTGTGCTTTAGCATGAATGCCAGGCGTCATGTTTGGAGGAAACCAGGCACCGCTCATTAGCAGGCCGATACCATCCCTACAGCCAAGCATGGTGGTGGCAGCATCATGCTGTGGGGATGTTTTTCAGCGGCAGGAACATGTTATCATCCTGATGAGTCTCCTTATTCATGTTTTAAGCCCTTGTGGTGTTTTCTGCTGGCTCAGTTACAAAGTAATGGCATTAGGGAAATCCTGTGCCATGCACAGGTTATTTTAGGATTCCACTGCACAGTGCACAGAAACAAATAATGGCTGTATGCTACCATGAAGAGCGTCGACTCTATCTAGTGGGTCTTTATCGCACAGTGCGTGCACTGAAAAAAATAACTCATAAGATTTACTTAAAAAAATTATTGTAAGTATTTGCACGCAAATTATTTAAGTAAAATTTAATGCTGCAATATCAAGTAACACTCACTTGCCAGTATCAAGTAAATTCTACTTACCATATAACATAACAGTTGTGAAGATATTAAGTAACAGTTACTTAATTACATCCAAGTTTTAAGTTATATTTATTTAAACAAATTAAGTAAAGTCTACTTGTTTTTCATCGGCAGGAACATCATTTTACTCAAAATTTTAAGTAAATTTTATATATCTGTATTATTTGCTGTTATGAAGTAATTCAGTAGATTTTAATTATTTTCTTGTGCTTGACATTTTAATTTAGTTGGTTGCATTACGTTACATTACTCACTAAAATTAGGTAATCATTGCCAGTTTTCTTTTGATAAATGTTACCAAATAAATTTAACCAATACTCTATGCATTTAATATATATGTATCACATATCACACAACTAAATTACAATGCAATTAAACAGTTTCTTTTTAATTCAATCTTACAACCCTCTGAAACAGAGTTTCTACATTCATTGCAGAAATATAATACTCAACAACAACTTCTGGGAGAGGGTCAGGACAGAAACCGCCTCTTAAACTTTGAGCAGTGGTGTATGGATTATGTATACCCCTATTTAAATGGGGGGAAAAACAGAATGTATTGTACAAGTACTGCGTTAATAGTAAAAGTGCATTATATTGTACTGCATTAGAATTTGTACAAACAGTAAATTAAAGATGTATCTCCAGCAAAAGGTATTCAAAGTAAATAGTAGTAATAGTATATTTTTTAAAGAAAATATCCAAAGGTTGGTACGACTGGTAAACAACAAATACACAGTATTACACATTATACACCAAATCCAACATAAATCTGGTAACATAGTCACTTCTCAAATATGCAATTAAAATCTTACAAACCTACACACTGAAAAAGTGCAATTTCCACATTTAAACCAGTCCTCTGACTAGTGCACTTTTAAGTATGCAATTAAAACATTCATGAAATAAAATCAACAGAATCAACTAAAAATAAACAGCTTAAGGTGTCTAACCATTCTTGTTGAAGAATACAATCTTTACTGTCATTTACAGATACCTTATTTGACAAAAAATGAAAAACATTTATGACAGGCAACCCACTAGTAAGGATGGAGACATCGACTGGATCCTCATCAGTACCGTGGACGACGAGTATTTTGAGGATATGGTTACTGACATCACTCCGGCTGTCCTCCTGCATACAATATACAACAAAAAAGAAGAATGTTATTGAGAAACAAATAATAGAACTGCATGAATCATTCAAAGTGACTTCATTATCAGGGAAGAATGAACACAAGAATATAAGTTCCTTTGTCTGCTTTCCTCTTAACTTTAACATTAAACTAACCTGCGTCATTAAAAAATATTTTTAAATGATTAAAATAATGTATACCAAGCAGTCTTCAAAAAGTTCCTCTTCCTTCTCGCCAAGGTACAGTATAAGGCTGCGGATAATGGTTTCACGCCTCATCAGAATGCTCTGTTTCTGTGAACAGATTAAGAACATGAACATAACCATTATACATACACAATGAACTGTCAAGTGAAAACACAAGTGCATATATTTGCTCGTGTTTTAAGTGCATGGACCCAGAGCGTGCAAGGGCATGGAATCTACAAAGTGTGAGGCTTGTCCTGTATGTGTATACTGTATGTGTCTGTGAGTGAGAAAAAAAGTAGGTCCAGCTCCCTGTAAAACATACTGTATGAACAAGCAAAACAAGCACACCTGACTCAGTCTGTCCAGGAGCGGCCTCATCTTGATCCCCACGGCACCTCCCTTGGCTTTCATCTGGGTAATACGTTTTGGTGTGTGTTCGTCCAGTTTGTGCATGAAGGTTCGCTCCAGGGGAATGGTAGTTATTCTCCTGAATTCCTCCTTGATCTGAATGGACAAAATATTCACAAGTACATCAATATTATTTTTATATAGATGTACATGTTTGAAAAGAAAATTAATTCATTAATTATTGTTACAGCTCAATAAAGCAAATTGTTAGGTTATCGGCAATCACAGAAAAAACAGTGCCCTTTATTATTTTTCCTAAACAAGGCACAAAAAGACCATCTTCTTCAGGTCTTTTCAAATCACTTAACAATGGACCAAATTTCTTAATGTCGTCTGCCTTGCACAAAACAGATAAGTAAATAGATGATAATGTAGACCTCAATACAGACGGAATATCAGCAAACACCCAGTAAACACCTGTTACCTTGTGCTTCTTACGAGATGTTCCTAATGGATTGCATATTTCAAAGTTATCACAGTAAAGTAGGAGTGAAAGCCTTAACTCTTCTCCACAAAGAAATGTGTTTTCCTTGAAGTGGGTACCATCATGAAAACTAGTGTACTGACATGAAGAACTACAATGTCTTACACTTTTCAAAACCTTCTCCTGGATGTCACTATTTTTCAGAACTTGTGACAAGGATTGCAAAATAGGTATATACTGAAAGGTCTTTCCTTCTTTCGCATCTAGTATATAATCAACAGATTCAACAATAGAGAAATGTTCTTTTAAATAACTATTTCTCTTGTATGCCGTGCCAAGAGGGCCTTCTCCACTAAAGGCTACACTAAGAGGATTTAACTGGCAAAGGCTTTTTACTAAATCTGTGATCACCACTTCTTCAACAGTGCAGTTATGGTTTTGTAATGTACTATGGACAATATTTTTAATAACAGGTGCAGATGCTGAACAAGTAATAAATTGAAGCTCCTCTACAATCTCATCTATACATCTTCTAGGCACATTGAATATACAGTCTAGTTTACGCAATAAGGAACCAAGCTCATCAACAATAGCCTGGACTAAATCTTCACCCTCTTGGACAAATGTTTCATCAGCAGTAACTTCACTTTCAATCAAACTACTACCCTCTGTTACCTCACTTGCCTGACTTAAATGTGTCTGGAGTACAGTATTTTTAAAATCTTCAATGCAGTGAGGATTGTGCTTCCTACTTTTATGTGAAGCAAAAGTTGAATATATATTCGTACTGTAGTCACAATCTTTAAAAACACAATTAACAGTTTCGTGCTTTTTCAGATGAGTCCCAAGGTGTTCAAAACATTGTTTCTCTGTGTTAAAACTACATGAATTACATACAAGACACAAAAATGAAACTATCTGCCCTAACTGCTGAGTCTGTGTATGATTTCTAGACAAATGTGCATGAAGTGCCCCCCAACTTTTAAATAAACAAGGACAATCTGAGTACAAGCAGGGTAGTGATCGGCCTTGACTACTGTGTGGATGCTTCAATCTATAATGTTTTATAAGCTCTAAACGTTTTGATTACCTAAAATTGCATCGTTTGCACGACCATCTCATACCACAAGAGGTCTACTCTTTCTCCCTGATGAATTTCTCCTCGACCTCCTCTCCCTAGCCCTCAACTCCAACTGTCCACAAAGTCCACTGGCTCCTCCAAAGGGCACCCTGAAAAGGAAGAGACACAATTTGTGGTATTAAAACAATGGTCTAAAATAGTCAGCCACAATTTTAATATTACATTATGATGGATGAATAAGGGAAAATAACAAACCAATATAATGCATACATTATTTTCTACTTGCCTGAATTATGACAATAATGTTCTGTTCTGATTTGCTTTCTTAAAAATATTTTAATAAGAAATAAACTACATCATAAACATTAATGAACATTTTGTTTTGTCTAGCTAAATAAAACAATTAACACATGACAGATTTATTTGCGAGTAGAAGTTGTAATGAACAATCCATTCTTTCATTGAATTACAAAAACATGTTGCTGTGGGCTTCACACTGATGACTAGCTTCTTGTCAAAAAAAAAGAAAAGAAAGAAAACTGCCAGCGAAGTCTCTTTGTATAATGGGTGAGGGCGGACCTACGTCACTTCCGCCTACCAATCCCCTAGCAACCGGGAATTCGTTGAAAACAAACCAGCTCACAGCGAACACAGCATTGACAGAAAAAGCATTTAACGAGCGTTGTGGCTTGGAAGTCGGCGTTAAATCCTTCATTTACGCATTTTTACTTATTCGCATATCGTGTGAAAAAACTAAAATGTATTATTTGCGTCAGACTCGTCTCAGTGAACTTTAAAGCTTCTCAGGCTTAGCTTAGCTTGCTAGTTAGCTTAGCCTGCGCGCTACTAAGAAAGAGACGCGGAAGTTATCAACAACTTTGTGTGAACACGCCGTACTTGTTGGAGCCCACGTCGAAGAAGAAGCGCTTGTTGTCCACAGTCATCGACGAGCCCTCCGGCAGCTCCGCGGGCTCCTCGTCTACGCCGTAATCGTCAATAAGTTTGGCCAAAGCGTCGCGGAACTCGATAAGTCCCTGCGCCGGGAGCGCGATGGTCTGACCCCAAGTCGGGCCCCCTGTTCACGGTCTGCCGGATCCTCAAGAACCGTCCCCGCTGGTTCTCTTTCAGGTCCATGTAGTACTTCCGATTCTCCCGCACTAGGAACTCGCTTTTCAGGGCCCGCCGCGGCTCATCCTGCACCATGCCCGGGTTGCTGGGACCCAACTGGGCGTAGTGTTCGATGAAGTCCCCCAAATAGTCGCGGAACTCGACCGACATAGACAGCGTGAGGCGGCTCTTGTTTCCACCGGCCCCGACTTCGGCTGCGAGCCATTTGTCTCGTCTCTGTGGGCTTTTATCACGCTTTGGCAGAACAAAATACAACCTTTGTTTTCCCTGTTTCCAGTTGTGGTTAGCACAACCAAAAACAACACAGTTTTTCGGCATTTTGGAGGCAGAATGACGGGTTTAACCAGTGTAGGTCGACAGGTTAAAGAGTAATGGCAACGGTTTGTTTTCAACGCCAGTCTGGTTGCTATGGCTCGAAGAACCCGTATGTGGCTCAGTTGCCCGGATGTCGGCCCTCACCCATTGCAAGCTGATGCTCTCAAAGACCTCTGGCGCTTCTGTCAGTAAATGTGTGTTTTAAAAACCTATTCTGGGGCATTTCTCCCAAACATTCAGCAGTATCGCCCCCTCATTCCCAATGCACATTAATTAACATTAATTCACTAACGTTAACGTTACTTCAGTGTCACCGCCAAAAGTTTTACAGAGAACAATACCATGTTCTACTATGTTGACGTCAGTTGATAAAAGTTATACCGTTAGGTTGGTTGTTTTTTAATATCCTAACTTTATATTAGTTAACTTTAGTTTTTATCAGGAAAAACTGCAGCCCTCCCACTACAGGCCAGCACGGACCAATGTATACATGTGTATGTATTTGTATACAAATATGTATGTATTTGTATGTACACAAAAGTTGGCATAACGCTACAGCGTTATGCTAACTTTTTTACTTAACTTACTTACTTACTTAACTTAATTAACTTATGAGCAGTTACATATCTTGCGTCAAACTACATGCAGACGTATATTATCACAAATTTAAAACAGAACGTAATAACTTACCTGTGGAATGACTTGCGCGCGCTACACCTTGCAGTGCTCTGTGAAGTCTGAGCAGAGCCAGTCGACCAGAGCCTGTTGTGCTGTGCGCATGCGTCGTCGTGCATGCGTTTCAAAACACTAGATTTTCAGAGTAAATTTTATGTAATATTTTTAGGTTTATGTACGTACAACTATTAAACATTTAAATAGTACGAGGAAACATAAGTAAAACTTACTCTTCCCCCATAATTCATGTATTACGTTAATTAAAAGGTTTAATTTTACTTAAAAAAAACTCTAGTTCTTACTGAATGTTAAAAATGTTAGGTAAACATTATGACAGTTACTCTAATAGAGTTTACAGCACCAAAAAGTCACTTTTTTCAGTGTGCATTTGTTCCTACAGCAGCATGTTCAAGCAGGAGTGTTATTATTGCACCTCAAAAGGCAAGTAGGCGGGGGGGGGGGGGGGGGGGTGCGTGAAGAGTGGGCACCGCTCCACGGTGCAGCATGAGGACTCGGTGTGATGGAGGCCAGCTCATATTCCACCTTGATGTCCTCTGGCAAAGTAGGCATATGATTTGATATTGATATACCTGCAACCTCTTGAAACTTCCATGCACCAAAATGCTGCTTCTACCCAACCCGTCACCACGTTTGTGCCTGCATGGTGAATGTTGCGTAAGCGACATGGAGGCTGCGGGTACTAAGGTCAGCACTCAGCAGTCGTGCTTATTCGGCTGTAGAGATAGGGAAGGGAGGTATAGACTCGTGGATGGAGCCTTCTGTGGGGGGCGTCACTCTCTCTCTCTCTCTCTCTCTCTCTCTCTCTCTCTCTCTCTCTCTCTCTCTCTCTCTCTCTCTCTCTCTCTCTCTCTCTCTCTCTCTCTCGCTCGCTCGCTTTCTTCGCATTAGCTGAGGACTGAGGAGAGTGGGCTGGGTGGTGCTGCAGTGATTCACTTCTTGCGACAACCATCGGTGGACCGTGGGTACCTTCGTCGCAGCGACCACCATGGCCTAACCTCATAGGAGCAGCACAGGCAGCAGGTATGTTTGTGATCCTATAGCTGACTTTTGCTCAAATATTTATGGCGAGTGCCTTTGCGCAGTGATCCACGGGGACCACGCGTCGTGCCGCTATAGCAGGACATCCACTATGATAGCATTTCCCCACTTGCTCTGAAGTGTGGGCATGTCTTGTGTGTTTATTTTTATTTAAAAGGGGGAAACACATTTGCGTGCGGAGGGAGATTATTGAGTGGTGACCGTGGATCTGGAATTTATATGAAGGGCCTTGCAGTCTGAATACAGTAGTATAAAAGAAAAGAAATAAGATGACATATCATCGTGAATTTTTTATTTTTTTACAATAATGTGATGACCGAATGAACACAGGTGCAATATTAGGTAAATATGAATGCATATTGGAGACTGACATTTGACAACATTTTCTTAATTGATTTATTTTTTTAAATAGTATGCTATTTATTTATAGCTGAAGTGCTCTCGTAGGTGCCCAAATGCTTGCTTAAGTGCCCACAGGAGCCAAAACGTGCTAAAGGTGCTTTCTTAGGAGCCAAAACGCATGTTAACGTGTCCTCTCGGGAACCAAAACAAGTGCTTAAGTGCTTTCCTAGGATCCAACACGTGTGCTAAAGTGCTCTCTTAGGAGCCGAAACGTGTGCTAAAGTTCCCTATTTGAAGCCAAAACATGTGCTAAAGTGTTGAGTTGAGTTTAAGTTTATTTCGAACATGCAAGCATACAACATGATACATCACAATTTCCAGTTTCTCTTTTCAACATGTTCGAAAAGGAGTAGGAAGAAGCAGAGCTTATTTAATCCTGCCCCTTTTCTTTTACATAACAGTTGCTAAAACTTCTGTTCACTTCCTGTTCTCAATTTATTCCCAATATACTCCATAAATAATCACATTGAAAATAAATAAATAATACTCGGTGAAGTAAGTTAAATTTCATATAGTGAGAGGAGTAAGATTATTTTGAAAATGAATGGATGGATGAAATAAATTCAGAATGTTTATCATGGTTCTTCTTCTTTGTACTTTGTAAACACTTTAAGTTTGAAGAGTTTCTTGAAGTGGATTATATTAGTACATTGTTTGATTGCTTTGCTTAATCCATTCCATAATTTAATTCCACATACTGATATACTGAAGGTCTTAAGTGTTGTATGTGCGTACAAATGTTTTAAATTAAAATTTTCTCTAAGATTATATTTCTCCTCTTTTTTTGAGAAGAATTGTTGTATATTCTTGGGTAGCAGGTTATAGTTTTCTTTGTGTATAATTTTAGCTGTTTGCAAATTCACTATGTTGTGGAATTTCAGTATTTTTGATTCAATAAATAAAGGGTTTGTATGTTCTCTATATCCAACATTAGGTATTATTCTAACTGATCTTTTTTGTAACACCGTTAATGAATGAAGTGTACTTTTGTACACTTTGTACAAAGTGCTCTCTAAGGAGCCAAAACGTGTGCTAAAGTGCCCTCTTCGAAGCCAAAACATGTGCTAAAGGGCTCATGGGAACCAAAACAAGTGCTTAAGTGCTCTCCTAGGATCCAAAGCGTGTGCTAAAGGGCTCTCTTAGGAGCCAAAATGTGTGCTTAAGTGCTCTCTTGGGAGCCAAAACATGTGCTAAAGTGCCCTCTTCGAAGCCAAAACATGTGCTGAAGTGCTCTCTTAGGAGCCAAAACGTGTGCTTAAGTGCCTTCTTAGTAGCCAAAGCGTGTGCTAACCCAGTAGGCTCAAGACATTGATACAACATTGATTATACATACACGTTCCTTGAAACTGACTTTGAAACAACGTTGCAAAATAGTCGTATTTGTAAATTGAGACAATGTTGGTGTCTAAAGTAGGATCCATGTTGTTGGTTGGGAAATTACCACATTTCAATGATCAAATCAACATCTCAACCTGACATTGAATAAACGTTGTCAAAAACGTTAGGTTAGTTGCTCAACGTCAGGACCTAATTCAACAAGTTCTCAACGTTTTTTTAATGTCTTGTATCCTCTTGGAAGCCAAAACGTGTGCTGAAATGCTTTCTTAGGAGCCAAAATGTGTGCTAAAGTGTCCTCTTGGGAGCTAAAACTTATGCTAAAGTGCCCGCTTGGGAGCCAAATCGCATGCTAAGATGCCCTCTTGGGAACCAAAACGTGCTAAAGGTTAGGTTACCAATTATGGATGGATGAATACGAGTATATGTAGCCTGGCAGCCTGCCTTTTATGTTTGCCTTTTGTTTATCTGTATTGAGCCAGAACTTATCTCACAGAACCAATTTGAAATATCTGGTGCTAATATGGTGTTAAAATGCACGAGAATAGAGGAAATGGTGTCGACTTTATTGAAAAATTTCAGAGGGAAGACCCACAGATATATGGAATTTTAACAGTTCCACTGGATGCTGATCAAAACAAACAACTGACCTGTCGCCTGTCATGTTAGTCTGTTTTAAGGCTATATAATGTGCCATTTGTATAACTATATAATATAAACATGTTTAAAGTGCCCTATTGATTGATGAGGACATGCCATGAGGTGCACCATAATTAATTGTATGCAAAATAATGCAACAGCCCTGCAGTGAGTTTTCTCATTTGTTTTTTTTTTGTAGCTGCCTGAAAGGGGTGCTGCTTAGTTGACGGGGGGATGGTGCTTTTTGAAATCTACTTTTACAGTTGGACAGATGGGTAGAATGTGGACTGTGAAACCCAGTAAGCTCAAATTCAGTTCAGGGACTCCATGTGTGTTTATTTGGCGATCACAAATGGATGTGGATGTTGTAAAAGTGTTAGAAGTGAGAAGAAACTATCACTGGAGAATCCAGTCTTCATATAAAGCTAAGTTTAATGAGCTATGGGTTGGTTTCATATATCTCATCTCTCACAGTCACCATTGAAGCCAGCAGCTTCTTTGGTTTCATTAGATTGGATGGAAAACCAAAATAGCCCAAACAATAAGCCAGGAAATTGAAGCAGCCTTACAGCACAGAGAGAGAGGGTGAAAATATATATGCACTTAAACCAGCAACAAGTGTGCAACATGTTGTGTGTTGTATGCAGTCGCAACACATCCACGAAGTTTGTCTAGTATCAACGTGTTGGAGAATTACTATTCAGGGACATTTGAGCTCATCCTGAAGGGAAAGGAAACTGGTCCAATGTGCTACTGGATGTCATGCAGAACCCGCCAGATGAACTCAATTCTCAAGAATAACAACACACCCTGATCCAACGGCAGGACAAAAAGGCTTCATCTTTTGCCTAATGCAACTTAGGAAAGATTTCAAGATTGCTTTGATGGTCTGGTCTGGGATAAAGTTATCATTTAATTAGGGCTGTCAAAGTTAATGCATTAACTCAGTGTTTTTCAACACACGAGTGAAATACAGTCTGGTGTGCCGTGGGAGATTATGTAATTTCACCTAATTGGGTTAAAAATATTTTTTGCACACAAGTAACTACAATCCGTAAATAATGTGCCGTTGTTGAGTGTCTGTGCTGTCTAGAGCTCGGCAGAGTAACCCCGTTATACTCTTCCATCTCAGTAGGTGGCAGCAGGTAGCTAATTGCTTTGTAGATGTCGGGAACACGTCATGTCATGATCACAATATGCAGGCGACAGCGGGAGGCAGTGTGCAGGTAAAAAGGTATCTTATGCTTAAACCAAAAATAAACAAAAGGCGAGTGCCGCTAAGAAAAGGCATTGAAGCTTAAGGATGGCTATGCAAAACAAAACTAAAACTGAACCGGCTGCAAAGTAAAAAAAACACAAAATGCTGGACGACAGCAAAGACTTACTGTCAAGGCGTATACTATGGTGTGGTTTGTTCTCCCGTGGTGCAAATGATTTAATATTAATACTCAAAAAAAGGAATAAACAAAAGGCGCGCACAAGGGCGGAAGTACAAAACTTGGCTATACAAACAAAAACTCGCACAAAGGCAGGACTATGGACAAAAAAACAAAACTTGCAAACTATGGCATGAATAAAGAAAACTTACTTGGATGTGAAAAGGGCATGAGCAGCATGGATCATAAGGGTGTGTAGAGAGTGTGTGACAAAACAAGAGAGTGAAACCAGGAACTAAAAAGCGTCCAAAAAACAAACAGCACATGGCCAAACAGAAACATGATCAACACAGACATGACACTTACAGTGTGTGGAGCAGAGACGGCGTCCACAAAGTACATCCGTACATGACATGACAATCAACAATGTCCCCACAAAGAAGGAAAGCGTCCGCACAACTTAAATAGTCTGGATTGCGAAAATAGCGCTCAAGGAAGACATGAAACTGCAACAGGAAAATACCAACAAAACAGGAAAAAAATACCAAAATAGGAGCGCAAGACAAGGACTAAAACACTATACACAGGAATGGTAAATGGGTTATATTTGTATAGCGCTTTTCTACCTTCAAGGTACTCAAAGCGCTTTGACACTATTTCCACATTCACACACACATTCACACACTGACGAGAGCTGCCATGCAAGGCCCTAACCACAACCCATCCGGAGCAAGGGTGAAGTGTCTTGCTCAAGGACACAACGGATGTGACGAGGTTGGTAGAAGGTGGGGATTGAACCAAGAACCCTCCGGTTGCTGGCACCGCCACTCTCCCAACTGTGCCACACCGTCCCCCAGGAAAACACCAAAAAACTAAAAATAAGTCACAACGTGATGTGACAGGTCGTTAAACTATGCACGCAAGTATTTTACTGTGATTAGAATTAAAATGCAGAAATGTGAATAATCTGATTAAGAATATTATCGTTTGACAGCACTAGTTTATGGTTGTTAAAAAAAAAGCCTTTGCATAAAATGTGTTTTAAGGACTCTACAGATGTAGCAAATGTGCAGCTTTAATTTACTAAACAATGGCTTACCTTGGAGGCTTTTAGACTGGCAGCAGTGTACTGTAATATCTTCTTGCCATCCTGACAGAACTTCTAATACATTTTCAGAGCACTGAGAAATAAAACATAATCCACCGTTAGTAGGCTATTTCAACAACCCCACTTAGTATTAAACATAATCCAATCCTTTTAAAGGCTCCATTTCTTGTTTTAAGTTGTGCATCACTAGTTTATATGCATTTGACAGTATTTTTATGGTCAACATTTGCCACACAACACTTCACTTAACACCTTTTATTGCATACAGCTGCAACAGAGAGAGTTGTGGTTCACTCTCTAACTACAGGACTACACTTTGGGATGTGGGTAATGTCTTTTCCTGACAGTGTTTTGTGGGATTGGACATGATTTAGCAGCTGCTGCGCTCGTGGTGCGTCACCCGGAATGTGGGGGGGGGGGGGGGGGGGGCTACTTATTTGAACACCTGAACATATTCTTTCATAGTGGATTTGTGTAGACAATGAAGACTGCTACAACATCTATATGGGCTCGCTCGTGTGTCAATATTTGCAGCAATGGGGGGAACTATGTTGGAGCCCAGTTTGTGCATGCATGTGTGTGTTTATGTTTATGTGTGTGTGTGTGTGTGTGTGCCTTTGTGTGTGTGTGTGTGTGTGTGTGTGTGTATGTGTGTGTGTGTACGTGTTGTTGTATTTCTACCCTTCTTGAGATATCAACAAGGAAAAGCACCTTTAACTAAACAAGTTAGGACCGAAATCATGGTCCCAATACGGAAAACCATTGCATCTAATAAAGAAGGTCTCATTTGCACCCCTGGTGGTGAAATCTATCAAAATTAGGGTGGTCCCAAAAAGGAGGGATTTTTTCAAATTGATTGTCTGTCGGTTTTAAAAGTGCTCTCCCTCTGGTTAACATATGAAATAACAAGTGTGTGTAAACATTTTAAGTGCTCCCCCTCTGGCCAACATATGTAATAACAAGTGTGTGTAAGAAATTAAAATGCGCCCCCTTTGGCCAAAATGTATTCCATCCATCCATCCATCTTCTTCCGCTTATCCGAGGTCGGGTCGCGGGGGCAGCAGCCAGCTCCTCCCGGGGGATCCCGAGGCGTTCCCAGGCCAGCCGGGAGAGATAGTCTTCACAACGTGTCCTGGGTCTTCCCCGTGGCCTCCTACTGGTCGGACGTGCCCGAAACACCTCCCTAGGGAGGCGTTCGGCCAAAATGTATTAAAAACATAAATAAATATGTATATAGAGACATATTGTAATAACTTGAAGTAAATAATGAAGATTAAAAACCAATTACAAACAAAAAATAAAAAATAAATCAAATGATCTATAAGCAGTCTTTTTTCTACAATGTGTCGACTTGTTTCGTATAAAATTGGGAACAATTTCTCCTATTCTTTTTGTTTCTGTAATATTGCAATATTTTCTCGTAAAATTATAACTTTAAAAAAATAAATAATAATAATTACTTTTTAATGCAAACTGGCGACATTTGTCATATAAAATTCTGACTTTTATCACAATATTGCCAATTTTTTTTGATGTTCTTGTAAAAAACAATGACATTTTTTGAGTAAAATTATAACTTTTGTCATAATTTTGCTAAGTAAAATTCCGATTATTATTATAATATTGCCATAATTTGAAAGTACCCTTATAAAATTGTGAATTTTGTTGAGTAAAATTACGACTCTTTTGATAAAATCGCCCAAATTTGAAGCTTTTCCTGTAAAATTGCGACTTATCAGTTTTTCTTTTAAAATTTTGACTTGCGTTGAGTAAAATTACGACTTTTATTATAATACTGCCAAAATTCTAAGTTTTTCTTGTGAAATTCCAACTCATTTTTCACAACAAGCTTTTTTATATTTGTATAGCATATATATATATATTTTTAATGTTGCAAATACAAATCTTTATATATCTAGAAAGGGTGGTCCTAAAGAGGTAGGCATTTTTCGCAGGTCCCAAGAAGGTAACAAATACAACAATGTGTGTGTGTGTGTCTGTGCGTGCGTGTGGGTGCGTGTGTGTGTGTGTGTGTGTGTGTGACACTTGAAACACCTCACCCTCCACACTGACCTTTGGCCTCTGAGCTGAGGCCACAACATCAGTCAAAGATGCCTTGGGGATCAGCACTTTTAAGCTTTACATCCGTTTGGACAGGGGATCAAAAACAAGCACGATTGGTTCTGCGTGGAGCCTCCTCTTGACTTCGCTGCGAGGCTGAAGATTTTACACATCCCCCAAGCTGTAGAGCGCCACAAGAGAGGCACCTTTAACTAGCTTTGGGCTAATTTAAAAGCTAAATGTGTGGAAAGTTGGGCACAGCTCTGATAACAAGCTGTGGAATTATTTATACTCCTGTTTATTTTTTCACATATCCAACAGATTAATTTAAGATGAATTATTAGACACATTTAGACGACCAAATTGGTCAAATAAATAGGTGAAGCTGGACAATATTATGGAGGAAATCCACATGTTTTTCCAAGGTGTGGAATTTTTAATAGTCATACCCGGGCCTGGACGTGCGCTGCTGCCCCCCCACACATACCAAGATAACCGCACATACTGTCCCTCCCATTTCCCCACCCTGTGTGCCTCTCGCTGCCCGTGTGCCGCTTCACAGCCTCATGTGTCCACCTACATAAGGCAGTGCAAACAAGTCAATCATCTGTGTGGCGAGTGGACACAGCAGCAGTAATAACTCCTGTGCTCTGCCGTGGAACCGACACATACGGTCGCTTTCATACACTTGTTTCTGGGTTTTTTTTATCCTCAAAAACGGTTTTGTCTCAAGATATCTATATAATTTTTTATTCAAACGTTTTGGATCGTCTGTTGCTTTTCCAAGAGCTGGGTGGCCTAGTGGTTGTTCTGTGTGAGTACACAGTCACAAGATCAAATCTCCGTTTGAACATCTGTGTGTGGAGTTTGTATGTTTTCTCCGGGTAGTCCGGCTTCCTCCCACATTCCAAAAATATGCATGTTAGGTTAATTGGACACATTGAACACAATCTGGTATAAATGCGACTGTGAATGGTTACCGTATTTTCCGGACTATATCTGGATTTTCTATTATTTGTTTATTTATTCATTTTTTATTTATTAAATCAACATAAAAAACACAAGATACATTTACAACAGTTAGTGCAACAACCCAAACCGCCCCTCCCCCCTTTACACTCATTCTCACTCATTCACACTCATTCACACAAAAGGGTTGTTTCCTTCTGTTATTAATATTCTGGTTCCTACAATATATATCAATGCAGTCTGCCAGGGATACAGTCTGTGAAGCACACCTTTAACAGTTCTTTTTACTCATTTCCATTAATTAATAGTTTCTATGTAACTGTTTTTATTTTATTTTAATTTCTGTTTTTTTCAAGAAAATGTTTTTTATTATTTATTTATTTAAATAAAGGACATTATCTTTACCAGACCAGTTTGTCAATTAAATTAGATTGTTTAAAGGGTTCTTAAAACCAGGTCCAGTCCAGATTATGTCCAAGTCGGGATCAGCAACACACACCTTCATTTATGTACACTCAAATTAGGGAACTACAACAACAGATTGCATATAATCTATAAACAAAATTTCATTTTCAAAATAAGCATTTATTTATTTTTATGTTTTTTAGCATTATTATCAGTTTCAACCATATAGCTTTCTAAAGTTAAAAAATGCTGAATAAATGTTTTAAAGAAAGTAATACTAAGTGAATATCTATTTTTGGAAACACCCTATAACCCCGGGAGAATCACTGATGATGTGTCCAGGTTGCACCGTAAGGTGTATTATGAAACCGATCCAGTATGGCATCGCCATTGACTTCCAGGAAGAGGCTGGATGACAACCCCGGAAGAGTGGTGACAACTGGAGAGACAGTTGACAGCCCGGAAAGACGGCAACCGGGGCAGGGAGGGGTAGCATCCCAAGCTGCAGCTCCCACAAGGGAGCACCCATATAACATTGCGAAAAACCCTGAAGAAACATAAGATCAAGATAGGCTGCCTGAGGAAACCCGTGGTGCAACGCACAGGGCCAGTACCTTGTACGGCCCTGATGAGACGGAGGAGGACCCAGGCCCGGACATTCCCCACAGTGCCTGGAACCTCCAAGCACCACCGGCGCAACCCCGGGGCAGACCGTCGGAGGGGGGACGCGTGGCGTGGAGCGCTACCTGGACACCAGTCGAGGGACTGATCACCCTCGGCTGGGTCGCCCGGGATAGGGTGTTTGATTAAGACCCGAAACACCCTATAACCCTGGGAGAATCACTGATGATGTGTCCAGGTTGCACCGTAAGGTGTATTATGAAACCGAAACTGGCCTTAAAAATAAACAGAGTACTATAGTTAAATTGTCTAAATTATGACTGTCAATGCCCATCCATCCATTTTCTACCACTTATTCCCTTCAGGTTCGCGGGGGGCGCTGGAGCCTATCTCAGCTACAATCGGGCGTAAGGCGGGGTACACCCTGGACAAGTCGCCACCTCATCACAGTGACTGTCAATGAACTCTCCTAAAATAACAGAAACCACATCAAGCATCATAAACAAACCAATCCTTAAACACGTGACTTCTTGCCGGAAGTGAAAAGCAGTGGTGGTCGACCAAGCAGTGTGCAAACTATCTGAGTACAAAAGAGGCTTAAATCTTCCTGCGAAAAGCACATACTGTACAAGCAAAAAATCAAAGTGGAATAGATCCCTATACTTTATCCCCCAAAAAAATGTTTTGAGTGATATCAAGGATTACATACGTCAGTCGTGTTCTCAAACATATCAAACATTTGTGCTCCGGATGCCATTCTACAGGACAAAACAGATGGAACTGTGTAAAAGCATGGAGGTGTCCAACTTCTTTGTGTGTGGCTGGGTTAGGGCTGGGCGATATGGCCTTTTATTAATATCTCGATATTTTTAGGCCATGTCACGATACACGATATATATCTTAATATTTTGCCTTAGCCTTGAATTAACACTTGATGCATATAATCACAGCAGTATGATGATTATGTGTCTACATTAAAACATTCTTGTTCATACTGCAATAATATATGCTCAATTTTAAACTTTTATGCAGAGAGGGAAATCACAACTAAGTAAATTTACCAAAACTGTATTTATTAAACAGTTATTAAGCAGTGGCACAAACATTCATGTCATTTCCAAAACAGAAAGTGCAAAATTGTCAGAGACATTTTAAAACAAGCTATTAGTGCACTTTTGTGCATGATGTCTCTAAGATGACACTTCAAAACAACACTAAATTAAAGTGCACTTTTTGTACAGAACGCCACTACAATAGTTTAAAACAAATAAAGTGCACTTTTGTGCATGATGTTACACAAGATATTTCAATAACTGTCAAATAAAAATTAGCAGCATAATAGGAAATCAAATAGTGTATGTCCTTCGCTATGTGGTAGGTTCCTGCGGACGTTATCTCCTTCTGTTGTTGACTATTTTTTTCATACGGTGTTGATGTGGAAATGGAAGACGCTAGGCTCAATTGGGTCAGTGCTGGTTGCTGGGGCATTTTGTGGGTGTGGCACCGGCCGAGATGTTGACATGCAGAGTTTCAAGCACTCTTCATTCTCTAGCGGTTGACTTTTCAAATGATGCTACAAATTAGTAGTGCTGCTACTTTTTGTAGCAACGCTTTTGCCGCATACTTGACATATTACGGTTGTCTCTTCAACATCTTCCCGCTTGAAGCCAAACCACCGCCAGACGATGGACCCCGGCTGTTTTTCTTGGAAATTAATTTTTCTTCCTTCATTTGTTACCAGATTTGCACCTTCTTTCTCTCGTATTACCATTTGCACCGCTCCGCTTGCACCACAGCTGATGTTACCCATGCCGCTACCTCTCTGCTCCACGAGAGCGTATGACGTTGCACGCGCGACAATATGTGACGTATGTAACAAGGTGCGCTTGATTTATGTCTCTGCGAGAAGGAGAGACAAGAGCTGCCCACAGCTAAAAGCAACTGCGTGATAACGTATACTTGAATACTCACGATATAGTCATTTTCTACATCGCACAGAGACAAACCCGCGATATATCGAGTATATTCGATATATCGCCCAGCCCTAGGCTGAGTCAAGGACATTGGTATTAAGACTCTCCCGGATAAATATTTATCGTTTTTGCTCGGGTAAGGTTGCATTTCATGATTTAACTTTGCGTCTAGATTAAAGATTAAAGTACCAATGATTGTCACACACACACTAGATGTGGTGAAATTTGTCCTCTGCATTTGACCCATCCCCTTTGGGAGCAGTGGGCAGCAGCGGCGCCGCGCCCGGGAATCATTTTGGTGATTTAACCCCCAACTCCAACCCTTGATGAGTGCCAAGCAGGGAGGTAATGGGTCCCATTTTTATAGTCTTTGGTATGACTCGGCTGGGATTTGAACTCCAACCTACCGATCTCAGGGCGGACACTCTAACCACTAGGCCACTGAGATGACACTCTAACCACTAGGCCACTGAGATGGGTTGCCATGTTTGTTGCTGTTGCACGCGCCGTTTACAAGTAGCGTGATTTTTTTCCCGTTTTGATCAAAATATAACTATATATGTCAACATTGTGTATGTACTGAAATATTAATTTCTGATTGCTGTCTTTGATAAAAGCTTAACTCTTTAAGATTTTTGCTCACATTTGCGTTCTTTTATTTAGACACGCCGAGTTGGTGCTTTTTGAAACACTCATAGCCATCATGTGTTCAGGAAATACAAATAATATCAAGATAATACTTAAATGGGAAATAACAACCATCCATACATCCATTTTCTACCGCTTGTCTCTTTTGGGGTAGCGGGGGGTGCTGGAGCCTATTTCAGCTGCATTTGGGCGGAAGGCGGGGTACACCCTGGACAAGTCGGCACCTCATCACAACCGTTAAAAGTATATCAAACAAACCTTTAATGAAGTGATCACTGCAAAAGCATGCATTCTTCGACTCTGCTCCCTTGGGCTTGAGTGTGTGCTGCTTTTCTCGTTCCGTAAAATCTTGCGCTCGTTCTTCCTTTTTAATGACTTCTCTAGGAACTCTGAAGAAACGTTTATCCTTTCCGCGATTTGAATGATTCTTACAGCCGAAAACAACACAAGTATAGGGCATTTTTTTTAGAGAAAGGCTAATTGGCGCCTAGTACCCATTGAAGACAGAGCTATTTTCAACACAACCAGTATTCATTGGGCTGGACGTGATCCGGATGTGATGTCAGTAACCTCCCACCAATAAGATGCACCGGTATATAAGCTGCACCCACTACATTTTAGACGAAAAACATATTTTTCCATATATGAGCCGCACCGGACTATAAGCCGCAGATATTTACCGGTACATTATGAAGTGAGATATTTACATCAAATGCATGGGCACTATACTTACAAACAGTGTTGGGTTAATTACTGAAAACCAGTAACTAGTTACAGTTACTAGTTACTTTATTTAAAAAGTAACTCAGTTACTAACTCAGTTACTTACACCAAAAAGTAATGTGTTACTGTGAAAAGTAACTATTTAGTTACTTATATACATATAAGTAACACATATAATATATATGACTTAGACTTAGACTTCCTTTTTATTGTCATTCAAATTTGAACTTTACAGCACAGATAAGAACGAAATTTCGTTACATAAGCTCATGGTAGTGCAGGATAAAAAAAGCAATAAGGTGCATGTATAAATAAACAAATATATATAAATATATATATAAAATAAATAAATATATATAAATATATGTAAATAAATAAATAGATTACTGTAAAGATAAATATATTGCACTTTTTCACACGCGTCCACGTTTATGGATGTATGTTATATTGTCTTTTTTATTCCAGCGAGATAATCCATTTTGGGGGGAGTTGAGGGAATAATTTAATTATGATGCGTTCAAGAGTCTTACGGCTTGAGGGAAGAAGCTGTTACAGAACCTGGAGGTTCTGCTTCGGAGGCTGCGGAACCTCTTTCTAGAGTCCAGCAGTGAAAACAGTTCTTGGTGGGGGTGGGAGGAGTCTTTGCAGATTTTCTGAGCCCTAGTCAGGCAGCGGCTTTTTGCGATCTCCTGGATAGGAGGAAGAGGAGTCCTGATGATCTTTTCCGCCGTCCTCACCACTCTCTGGAGAGACTTCCAGTCTGAGGCATTGCAGGCTCCAGTCCAGACAGAGATGCTGTTGGTCAGCAGGCTCTCTATAGTGCCTCTGTAGTATATTAGGGCTGCAACAACTACCGTAATTTCCGGACTATAAGCCGCTACTTTTTCCCCTCGTTCTGGTCCCTGCGGCTTATACAAGGGTGCGGCTTATTTACGGCCTGTTCTTCTCCGACACCGACGGAGAGGATTTCGGTGGTTTTAGTACGCAGGAGGAAGACGATGACACAATGATTAAAGACTGACTTTTCATATACCGGTAGGCTGGTTATTTTGATAACGTACAGGCGAGCACTTTGTATTACTTTGCACCGTTGTATTATTTGTACTCTGCACGAATGCTGTTCGCCATGTCAAAGATGTGAAAGTTTGATTGAATGATTGAAAGATTTATTGTTAATAAATGGGACGCTTTGCGTTCCCAAACAGTCATCTCTGTCCCGACAATCCCCTCCGTGGTAGCAGGAACCCCTATATACTATGGTAATTACACATCAAAACCCTGCGGCTTATAGTCGGGTGCGGCTTATATATGGAGCAATCTGTATTTTCCCCTAAATTTAGCTGGTGCGGCTTATAGTCAGGTGCGGCTTATAGTCCGGAAATTACGGTAATCGATTAAATCGATTAAAATCGATTATAAAAATAGTTGGTGATTAATTTAGTCATCGATTCGTTGGATCTATGCTATGCGCATGCGCAGAGGCAATTTATTTATTTATTTTTTATTATTATTATTATTTTTTAATAATATTTTTTTATAAACCTTTATTTATAAACTGCAACATTTACAAACAGCTGAGAAACAATAATCAAAATAAGTATGGTGCCGGTATGATGCCAGTATGCTGTTTTTTTTCAATAAAATACTGGAAAGGATAGAAATGTAGTTTGTCTCTTTTATCCGATAATTAATCGAAGTAACTTCATTTCAGTACTGTTATTGCACTGGAGAATAATACAATCTGTTGATCAACTTGACATGCATTTGCATCACTGAACTCTGCTAAGCAATGTGGTCTACATACAACACACAAAGACAAAGATATGTTTCAAAGGGCCAATTTGTTTCAGGCCATAACAAATTGACAAAACTATTTTAAATAGCTGCAACATAACATACATAAGTAACAAACAGCATAATAACAACATAGCTGTAAACCAAGGAAGGCACACACTACATACACAAAGCCTAACCAGGTGTTTTTCTCTCTCAAGGAATTCTGAAATAAAATCATGTCTGAAGCCCAGAACACTCTACACATTTCCCCCGTTTTAGTTTAGAGATAAGGAAATATTGGCCTGGCCCACTAGCATTCCTCTTTATGTTTGTGAACTTTATAGTCCATACATTTAGAGTGATGTGATAATCAAACACTCTAGAAGTCTAGAATGAAAGAGCAACAGTATATAAGAGAATTGACAAGAGTGTGTGTACCTTTAGTGCTGAATGATGAGCAGAGGCAGAGTTTGGAGTGTTTTCTTTAGCTCGCTTTCCATTTTTACCTGTATGTACTCACTGTCCAGGTGCCATTTGACGCCCGGTATCATGCTAATTAGCTTTGTTGAAGCATGTTGCTTTTGTAGCTGTTTCAGCAGAATTGAATTGCTGTTTTGGGCAGTAGATAGGATCTTTGATCCTAGACACAACTTACATTTAACTAAAATGTTATTTTCTTTGTGGTCGACAAAAGAAAAGTAGTGAGAATATTTACATGTTAAGAAACTCGGCTTCGGCTTCGCCACGATGTCTTGTTAGTAAACACAGACACGCCCCCTCCCCCACACACACACATACACACACGCGCCTCTTCTCCGTTGCCTCTTCTGCAGCGCTCCAATAAAACACACTCAGATCTTCTCAGTTTCTAGCCGATACAACATAAAAAATAACGTAAACTAACACAGTAACGCATCATGTAGTAACGGTAACTGAGTTACTGAATATAAAAAATAACGCGTTAGATTACTATTTACCGCCGAAAGTAATGGCGTTACAGTAACGCGTTACTTTGTAACGCGTTAGTCCCAACACTGCTTACGAACAAACACAATCTGGTTTAAATTTCTAACAACAGGCCGTTGATTAGACATGAGGACTTAATCAAGATAACTGAAATGCCTCAAATGTTGGAATTGGAATTGCTTCGGTTGTTCCTTGAGCAGGTTGAACTCAACATTAGGCCAATCTATGGTCAGATATATTCCTACAGTACCTTCTATTATTTACGGCATAAAAATGTGTTGAGCGGATTAAGTCATGCCGTGAATAATAAAGACATATGAACAGGATAAGACAATTGGTTGTTTTTTTTTGTTTTTTTGCACTTTTCTTCATTGTGTCCCCATTCCAAAGAGCCCCTCTTTTTTTGTAAATAATACTCAATTTACTATCTTAACTGGTTCTGTGACGTGGCTCTTAACACAAACATTTCCATTGAAATGAATTATAATACATTTAAAAACACAACAGCTCCGTTTTAACTTTTCTAATAAGTAATATTGTATGAAAAAACCACACAGTGGAATGTAGTACTAACAGCTACAGTAGTTTTATGAGTTTAGTTTATTAATGTAATAATAATGTACAGCATTTACCTCTGCAATATGTCCTTCCTGCTGCTTCTCCATCAAACAGATCATCAGCAGCCTCTTCATATTCTCATGAATAAATGTTTGCTGCTTAGGTATTATTTTAACATTCTTGGGTAGCGGTAGACTCATTCGGCTTCATCATGGTGTAGCCCAGCAGTGATACGCTTGAAGTACATCAAATGTAGGTCGCTCTTAGAAAAGAGATTTTCATCTCAATGAGTCTTTACCAGGTTACATAAAGGAAATTGAAGTGCTTCCCCAAGTTGACTACATGCTCTGTCATGTTTTTTGATGATTTCCATCCATCCATCCATTTCCTACCGCTTGTCCCGTTCGGGGATTTCTTTTTTTTTAATTCAATAAATATTATCCACTTATTTTTCTCAGCAATGTCCTTTAGACTCACTTTCTTTCTTCCCATACTTGGAAAACACTTATATTCATCACTAGCTATAAGCTAATTCTAGTGAGTAAGACCAGATGTTTTGGTTGAATCTTACGGGGTCCACTGTGACATTTGCTATGCTAACTAATGGCAGGGATGCTTGTAACTCAAATTTTGCTTGCAACTTAAAGCGAAACAATTAGCCGAGATACAGCTCTTATTTCAAAACACTCTTAAGTTGAGGCTCGGGATGTAATGATAAACCGTAATAATGATAAACCCGGGTAAACGCTTGACAGTTAGCACTGCACTTTGATAAACTCATGTACTGACTGGTTCCAGCTCGCCAGCTTAAATGCTAACATGAAAACAAGAGACACTATCCATCCATCCATTTTCTACCGCTTATTATTTCCCCAATAAGAAACAAAATACCCTAATCTAAACTTATATTAACACATTACTGTCTGAGCAACTAAGCCATTCAAATGTGGACATTGAACCTACAAGCTGTGCTCTCTTAGAGCGATCAATCTGCCCTTAAAGGAAAAGAGACAGGTGTTTTTTCACGGTGCATTAAAATAGCACAACGCCCGTCAGAAATAATAAATAATATATTTTATTTGTTATGCACTTTTCATTTGAATTAATCTTAAAGTGCTACAGTACAACCCAATATTTAAAACAATAAAAGCCTTTAAAACAGAATACTAAGACTCAAACACAATCAGTGAAGCATAAGAAACACAAAACAGGCAAAATAGTGGGTTTTCTAACAGTGTAGTTATTTTTTTACATTTTTGATAACTTGGTCAAAATATTTCAGTGTGTGTATAAGTAGTTTTTTTTTAACTCATTTAACAATACTGAAACAATAATGGTAACCGTGGTAATGTTCGTCACGATAACCGTGATAAGGAATTGTCATATTGTTACGTCCAAGGTTGAGGCACTCTTAAGTTGAGGTACCACGGTCCTTTTTTAATGCCGTGACAGCGCTTTTCTTTGACCTTTTTTTGCGTGCATACGTGGATTTAATGTAGCTAAAGATATTTGGGATGCACACATTCAGACTAAAAATAATCTCTTATTACTCAAAATGTTATTTTCTGGTAAACAAGAGTTGTGTGTTGTGCTACCTTGCATTTTAGGTGTTTTGGATGACATGTTTTCCCTTTGCGTGCAAAATTCCTTATCCTTCATACTTGATGTAATACTGTGAGAAAGGCAACACTCCCAGAGTACTTAACGCAATGTTAGAAGCAGAGCTTCTTTCATTGCCACGAAATGTATTCACTGGAGCATGAAACAAAGTTCCTCTGGGGAAAAACGACCAAAGATCATCTGCTTCTATACTGATCATAGAGCATGCATGCTACTCTTTTATTTAACCCTGTCTGACTTTTATTTTATCACTCCCAACACAATTATACTCTTTGTTTTTGATGCATTTACAACCTCAAATAGAACAAGCTGGTCAATTATCATTTACTCTGTCCAAATGCAAATACAATTATAATTTTGATTTCATAATTAGGACATAGATTCAAAAAGTGGCTCGGCGTGGCTCGATTGGTAGAGCGGCCGTGCCAGCAACTTGAGGGTTCCTGGTTCGATCCCCAGCTTCTGCCATCCTATAGTTATGTCCGTTGTATCCTTGTGCAAGACACTTCACCCTTGCTCCTGATGGATTGTGGTTGGGGCCTTGCATGGCAGCTCCCGCCATCAGTGTATGAATGTGTGTGTGAATGTGGAAATAGTGTCAAAGCGCTTTGAGTACCTTGAAGGTAGAAAAGCGCTATACAAGTATAACCCATTAAAAGTTATGGGTGATTGATATTTAAGGTCTACTAAAGGCATACAATCGCCATTTTTTTGCACAACTTTCTGGACGCTGGCACAGAAAAAAAGGAACATTTGCTGGGGGAAATTCTCAGAAACCTTCTGTAAACACTGACCTCATTAATTCTTCTGCAAAGTCCCATGTGTGCCAACCAACACTTGTCATATTAAGACATTAGTATTAGTATTAAAATGATTTAGAGATTAGCACAGCACACAGTGAGTCATGTCCTTGAGTAACTTTCCGTTTTTCAGGGGCGGCACTATTTCATGTTGTCATTCCATAATGTTCGGAAGCATTTCCTGCCCTACATAAAGAACATATTGTAGAAGAGTGAGTGACAGCATGCACACCCCCTGCAAGTAAATGAGCAGAATGATGCGTCCTTTGGCCCCCAAGGGGCAGCATGATAAAAATACACAGACTTTCTGCACCCATCTGCCTTCTCCCCCCGCCCCATAGAGAGAGAGCTGCTGTCTTCTATATGAGATGGCAATTCTCAATTGCCCTCTCTTTGGGGATTAAATTAAGTATTTTTTGATGCGGGCTGTTTTTTGTGAAAAATGTGCAGTTGTTCCTTTTCTCTCACTAAAGCTTATTTCTTTGAAGACACAATAATCTCACTCATGTTAACACACAAGCTCATTCGTGCTGGAGCACTTTAGAACAAGATACTAATATCATACATATTAAAAGCCATTTCTCAGTAGATATATTGTTTATGTTTGGCTGCCATCCACTGTGTACCTGGCTGGAAACCTCGGTGAACATATACACAATAGTTAAACCTGCATCGCACAAACTACTATACAGTAGTACCTTAAGTTAAAGTTAAAGTACCAATGATAGTCACACACACACACTAGGTGTGGTGAAATTTGTCCTCTGCATTTGACCCATCCCCTTGTTCACCCCCTGGGAGGTGAGGGGAGCAGTGAGCAGCAGCGGTGGCCGCGCCCGGGAATCATTTTTGGTGATTTAACCCCCAATTCCAACCCTTGATGCTGAGTGCCAAGCAGGGAGGTAATGGGTCCCATTTTTATAGTCTTTGGTATGACTTTGCCGGGGTTTGAACTCACAACCTACCAATCTCAGGGCGGACACTCTAACCCACATATGTCAGAGTCAAGGCCCGCGGGCCATATCCGGCCCGCGAGAAGGTTTTTTACGGCCCTTGGGATGATCTTGATTTATTATTAGAACCGGCCCGCAGACCGCAGATCTTTTTTTTTTTTTTTTTTTTTTTTTTTTTTTTTAGACCGCAGATCTTTTACACGCACCAAGCGGATGCCGGTCCAAGGTTCCGAAAGGGGGCGAGCGGCCCGCCGGGACGCGCCTGCCGGCCGAAGGGCTGCAGCCCGGCCGTCAGTCGCGGAGCCCGCCGTGCCACGCGCGCCAAGGGGGCGGGCCGAAACCCGGCCCCGAGGCCCTGAGACTTCTGCTTTGTTTTTCCCCAAACCGCGCGTCACCGCCGGGCCCGCACCACCGTCGGGCTGCAGCCCGAGCGTCGGTGGCGGAACCCGTCATGTGCCGCGCGCGCCAAGCGGAGCGGGGGGTCAAGCGGGCCGAAACCCGCAGGCCACCCCCTCACCACGAGGCCCTGAGACTTCTGCGTTTGACCCCTACGCGCGGCCCGTCGGGACGCGCCCGCCGTCAAGCCACGAGGGCCAGCCGTCGGGTCGCGGAGCCCGCCGTGCCACGCGCGCCAAGGGGCGGGCCGAAACCAGCGGGGGGTTTCGGGCACCCAACTCGCCTCCCTCCCATGGAGGGAGGAGGGGGGTTTAATGTGAACATTACTGTGCAATCACATATTTAGAGTTTTTACTCAATTCAAGTTTAAAAGTTAAAGTTTAATATTTGTTTTCACTGCATGTTACTTCTCCTTAAACAAAGTGTTGTTTTTGATTTATAGATTTTTGCACTTTATTTTATTGTATTTCAATTTAATTATATTTTAAAAATATTTCAGTTGAGTGGATGATAGAAAATTGCTATTATTGTTTTTTTCTTTGAAGTAAATTTAGCCCACTTTTGCTAAAATAGAAAATATAGGCTACTGATGGTGCCTTGAATACCGGTTTCTTTCATTTAATGTTCATGTTATGGGGATTTTTATATAAAGGAAATTTGTCTTTTGTGTCTGTTGAAAATTAAAGATTACTGACAGAGCCATAAGAAAATATTGCTTTATTTATCTGATCATATTGGAATATATTTGTTAGGTTTTCAGTAGGTTCAATTAGGTTCACTAGACTATATGCGTCATTTAAAAATTTTTCAATGAACATTCGAACAGTCCGGCCCTCGGCTTGTAGCTAAATTTTTTATTTGGCCCTCCGTCCATTTGACTTTGACACCCCTGCTCTAACCACTAGGCCACTTCTGCTCACTGATTTCCGTTCCCGCAGCAGCGCACATCTGACTTCTGGCAACAAATGTGTGTTCCTACTTCCGCAAACAAAAGCTTGTGTGTGTTCTAATCATGGCAGACTTAATAACAGACAACGAAGACAACTATTTTTGGACAATTGAGGATTCACAACCTTATCTTTTTGAATCTGAATGGACGGAGGAGTAACTACTGCTTCTAGAAGCGAGCATGAAGAAGAGGGTGAAACGTTTGAGCAGACTGAAGTCGACAGAGTGAGGTCGGTGTGACACAAAGCTGCAAATGTGGAATTTGGAGACAAGCTATTTCGACAAAAATGGAGTGCTTACCCAAATAAACCAGAAAAAACGTCCACGGCCAGCTAGACCAAACAGACAACTGTCCATCGAGTGAGTCACACTTTATATTGATCATGATAAACACAGCACGTCATGTTTGTATCATGACAGATCGCCTAAGCTGTCTGGCTAGCTGTGTACAAACAAAACATGAAATGTGGGCTAATACTTTACAGATACTGTAATATGATTGTTCATGGTTTTCAGTTAGTACACATTGGTGTCCTATCACAGTGTTGTGCATATTGCAAACTCAAACACGTTTTGTGCTGACTTAAAAGCTAGCTTCGCTCTTGCCGTAGTTAACTTTTACGGCTAATACCGAAACACGCAGATGTGTTAGTACGCTAGAAAAAGAGTTCCTCAGTGTTCGCTCTTACAATAACAATGGCGCTACCGTTTGGTTGTTATACAGGTTGTGGAACGCAAATTAAGTATTGGTGACGGTTTTTGTATGCATGTTTAAAGTGAGTGAGAGGTAGAATTGATTGCTCCCACTAGCTGCATTGCTAGCTACCTAGAACGAGCCGATGTATACATGTAAGACTCCAAAATCCTTTTGTCTTCTTGTCTCTCATAATGATTGTAAATAATACGCAAAAAAAAAAAAAAAAGTGCAGTTCTCCTTTAACATAATTTTCGCCCTTATTAAACACTTTTGTAAACACACACAGTGAGGAGATAAGAGGGGAGGCGTGAAGAGTGGAAAGGTATATCCAAAAACAACTTCCCAACATTTTCAATCGTTTTTGGTCTCTGTTATGTCAACACCTTTACTCTTTTGGCAACAGTCGCACCTTCCAGTTCTTCTTTTTTTGCCAGGAAGGTACTTTTTGTTGATCCTCTTCATTCTAGTGAGATCAACAGCTCAAACGGCAACTTTTGGGATGATTTCCTTCTGGAATTCGATAGTAGTTCTCACTCTATTTTTCAAATAATTGGCACCCAAAACTTTCTTTGGTCCCATGGCTGATTTTTATTTAGCAGTCTCACTGCATAAAAAAAATGCACAAACCGTTAGTCAACAATTAGCTTCCTTACTTTTGGCACAGTGGATTGATACGAAAAAGATGGGACTACTTTCCCAAATCAAACTGTATCTTACAAGACTGCAGTGTTTTGCAAGATTTGGTGTTGGGCGTGTGATTCAAGATGGCTTAAAAAACAGGCGTTGATGTCAACACACAAATGTAAAATTCAACACACAATATTAAAATCCAACCAAAAAACACAACTTTAACCAAGGCAACTTTTGGCAAAATGTTTAGTTTTTGACTGAAAACAATTCTAACTAAGGTATTCGTTAACCAAGGTATCACTGTAGTTGTTAGTGTTATATGATTATATCTAATCCATCCATCTATTTTCTACCGCTTGTGCCTTTCGGGGTCGCGGGGAGTGCTGGAGCCTATCTCAGCTGCATTTGGGCGGAAGGCGGGGTGCACCCTGGACAAGTCGCCACCTCATCGCAGGGCCAACACAGATAGACAGACAACATTCACACTCACATTCACACACTAGGGCCAATTTAGTGTTGCCAATCAACCTATCCCCAGGTGCATGTCTTTGGAGGTGGGAGGAAGCCGGAGTACCCGGAGGGAACCCATGCAGTCACAGGGAGAACATGCAAACTCCACACAGAAAGACTCTGATGATCGAACCCAGGAGTTTCGTTTTGTGAGGCACATGCACTAACCCTTTTGCCACCGGGGATGGCGTGGCGAAGTTGGGAGAGTGGCTGTGCCAGCAATCTGAGGGTTACTGGTTCAATCCCCACCTTCTACCATCCTAGTCACGTCCGTTGTGTCCTTGAGCAAGACACTTCACCCTTGCTCCTGATGGGTCCTGGTTAGCGCCGTGCATGGCAGCTCCCGCCATCAGTGTGTGAATGTGTGTGTGTGAATGGGTGAATGTAGAAATAGTGTCAAAGCGCTTTGAGTTCCTTAAAAAAGGTAGAAAAGCGCTATACAATACAACCCATTTACCATTTACCGTGCTGCCTTATATCTAATATATACATAATTTATAATAAATTAATTTACATTTTCAGAACATTTCGAGAGCCAATGAAAAAAACTTGCTGCGAGCCGCACTTTGGATAGCCCTGATCTAGGGGCAAAATGTATGCCCAAGCGAGAAAAGAAAACTTTTTTTTTTTAATTGTTCACAACAAAAATCTTGAATTGTTATATCGCTCAGACCTAATATGTACACTCTCACTATGCACTTCTTCAAAGTAATAGATGCCAATTATCAGATTGGGGTGCATCACATAAGCAAAGCTGTGTGAGCAACAGTGCTAATGTCACATTATAACAGGAACATCATTCTAGGTTAGTTAATATGCTGAAATAGTCTGTAGGTTGGAGTTCAAATCCCAGCCGAGTCATACCAAAGACTATAAAAATGGGACCCATAACCTCCCTGCTTGGCACTCAGCAACAAAGGGTTGGAGTTGGGGGTTAAATCACCAAAATGATTCCCGGGCGCGGCACCGCTGCTGCCCACTGCTCCCCAAGGGAATGGGACAAATGCAGAGGACAAATTTCACCACATCTAGTGTGTGTGTGACAATCATTGGTACATTAATCTTTAATTAATCTTATATGACTGACTGATATACACTCCAGGCTTTATTTAAAGATGGGTAGCAAAGTTGTGTGTGTGTGTGCACGTGTGTGTGTTTGTGTGTGTGGAAAGGGGAAGAGGCTGAGGGCGGGGCTTACTGGCTGGTCTGCTTGTTTCAATGTCGCCAAAATAATGTTTACAGAGACATTTTACACTATACATTTCTAGTTTGGTTCACTGTAGAGTCTTCAGCTTGTTTAATATTTTGAATATAAGTGTAACAACATGATTTTAAATAATCAACCTATAAAAAGAGAAACTAGTCTGCTCTCTCTTGTAGTACTCTAACTCACCACACTGGGCGAAGTGGGGGTGATAGTGAGCTAGAAAATGTATGATGCTACCATGTTTTATCAGTGAGGAAGCCAGTTTTTTATTTTCAGTTGCAATAACATTGTTTTAATGCTGTGCTGAATGAATGAAGGTTGATGCCAATAAGGTAGATTATATATCCAAGATCAAATTACAAGGTTCAGTTTCACTTAATTTCAAACATTATTCTCTGAACTGGACTTTCAGACTAAACGGGGGTGATCATACATAATATGTTTTCATGGCGCATAGATTGTGCTGCTTCAGATACAAATAGAAACACAGTAATGTTAAAAAATAAAGTTAACACAAATAAATGGGACCTGGAAGCATTTGATAATTAATTTTTTATGAACGTGAATTATGCCATTCTTTTTCTTGTTTTCATTTTACTGGGCATGTCAGGAATTGTTGGTGACGAACCCCAAGATACAGAGATGGCAGGCTTGATGCAGGAAAACGTGATTTTAATTTCCAAAGAAAATGTAGGAAAACAGGAATCAGGAACCAGGAAACAGGCAAACTGCAAACAGGAAACAGGATACAAAATAGGAGGAACCAGCAAACTGCAAACGGCTAGCAGCGTACAGGATACAGCAAAGAAGAACCAGGGAACAGCTCACAGCATACAGGAACCAGGGAACAGCTCACAATACTCCAGCACTGACTGGAGGCATACTTGCCAAGCCTCCCAAATTTTCCGGGAGACTCACGAATTTCAGTGCCTCTCCCCAAAATCTCCCGGGACAACCATTCTCCTGAATTTCTCCCGATTTCCAGCCGGACAACAAGGCACGCCCCCTCCAGGTCCATGCGCACCTGAGTTAGGACAGCCTGTCGTCACGTCCGCTTTTTGTCCATATAAACAGCGTGCCGGCCCAGTCACGTTATAACATCTATGGCTTTTGGAGAGTGCACAACTGCACACACATCAAGAAGGAGACGAAGCAGAAGAACGAAGAAGAGACAGTCATGGCTACGACGAGTAAGAAGAAGAAGTACGCTTGCAAGTCATCAGAGAGGGTGTTGAGCATGGTTAGAAAGATAGTGACAGAGAATAGAACGAGGATGGACAATTCAACCCTAAACTCACTCCTTTCCTGCAAATTAAATTTCATAGATGCTGCCCATACCTATGCTCCTTCAAAGGCTGTGCAATTGGCTGCAAAGCATTGCACTTTCAAATTTTATATATATATATATACAAGAAATACTTGAATTTCAGTGAATTCTAGCTATAAATATACTCCTCCCCTTAACCCCGGCCCCGCCCCCCCGACCCCGCCCACCTCAAACCTCCAGAATTCGGAGGTCTCAAGGTTGGCAAGTATGACTGGAGGGCGAGGCAGGTATAAATAGTAGTCGACTGATTAACATCAGGTGTGGCCAGGCTGCCAATCAGCCGCAGGTGAAGAGAAACAACGCTCAGGGAGACAAGCAGGAAACTGAACCAAAATAAGAGCGCTGACAGGAAATAAAACACAAACACAAAGGAAAAAGTAAAACATAACCAAACTGTCAGTGACAAGCCTGCCGGGTTCAACCTGTATGGTTAGAGCATCAGTGCCTCACCTGGTGTGAAGGTCACCGCACGTCACTGTATGCCAGGTTCATCTGGCTGGGTCCACGAAGGAAAAGGTTTTTCCTCATTACAGCATTAAAAACTGACATTTCAAGACTGACCGTGTGAGCGCCTCTTGTCTTGAAAGTAGATTAAACAAATGACAGATTTGTTTTCACATTGCCTGCATCTTTTAACCATCCCATCCTTCCTGCATCCTCACGACTTGTCAAGTTTTGTCCCTCAAGGTACCCTACGCTGTCAGCTTTATTCCATCACTACGCCTCCTCCACCATTGCTGCTTCACCCGCCTATTACCCCTATCAAGTAGAGGACTTTAATCTGGATACTGCTAAAGCTTTTTGATTAACTGAGAAGTTTATTGACATTTTAAAGAATTTAATCCATGTAATGCTTTAAAAAGGCAAATGGATGGCACAAAAAGCCAAAAAGCTTGTTTCCATTGTGGTCCATTAAATATTCATCACATTTGATACATTCAATAATAAAAGATATATAACCTGTAACATGTATATAAAAAATACTTTTAAAAAAAATTGATAAATTATGTACATATACACGCTACTGCCTCTGTTTCGGTATATTCTCTGGCCAATTTGACCATTATCGAGGCGCACGCGGCATTGCTGAGCTCAGATTATTCCGGCTAAATGGAGAAAAAAAAGAAAAGAGGAAAGGACTCAGACGGGAAGAAAAAAACATTGAGGCTACTGCTATTGGGGGGAGTTGAAGCACTTATATCTCTGCCCTCATGGCCATTTCCCTTCTATGCAGCATTTCTCTGCATGGATGAATGTAAAATAGTGTTTCTCTGAGCATTGGCAACCGCCTCAGCCATTTTTTTTTTCCAGATGCAGATTACTCATGTTAAAAGAAAATCACTTTATGAGCTCATCAGCCACACAGTGTTGAATGAGTCGTCACAGCTGTGAATGAGGCCTTGGTGAGTCATTCACTATAGAATGAGCCCTTGCACAGGCCTACGTGCATACACACATACGCACACACACGCACACACACATGCACACACGCACACACACACACACACACACACACACACGCACACACACACACACACACACACACACACACTGAAATGCAAAGATTTTTGCTCCTAATGTTTCATGCTGAAGTTTCAGTGTTGTCCTCACTTTGCTGCTTTGGGGCATCTCTCATTGTGAGTCATAGATAGAGGCCAGTGTGAACAAGGGAGTGTTATGTAAGTCACATGCTAAAATAGGCAAAAATTAGTTTTTGACAAAAGGGAAGAGCAGCTGGTATCTGTTTGGCTACATGACTACATGAGGATTGTATAATAGTTGTGGCTCGCAGTGTTTCTCTGAGCATCACTACACTCATAAAGTGCCTTCGAACATTATGAGCTCGACTTGAATAATGTGTTCCACTACTCAGAACAAATTACTATTTGATCATTATGAAGGAGACGACACCAAGACAAGAATCGGTTCAATAGGTTTATTGAACCTCTTGATGAGTGTGTGGGAGATGTATGCTACTGTATGTGTTTGGTGCAAAACGATGTGTAGGATTAACAATGTTAATGTTACCAGGGTTTGTTGTATGTGCGTGTTGGATTAATCTTTCGTCAGACCAGAGGGGCAAGGCAAGAAGGCAGTCCGTGGGCAAGCAAGCGGCCGTGGGCTGGAGAGAAGCAACGAGGTCCGTGTCCAAGCAGGGGTCAAGGATCAAGGGAGGCAGTACAAAATCCAAAGAGTTGAGGCACACAGCTCGATCACGAGGAACAGGAAAAGCACTGCGGGGAACACAAAGGACATAAGACACGGGAACAGGGAAGTCCCAGGT
Organism: Entelurus aequoreus; assembly: GCF_033978785.1. Taxonomy (NCBI): domain Eukaryota; kingdom Metazoa; phylum Chordata; class Actinopteri; order Syngnathiformes; family Syngnathidae; genus Entelurus; species Entelurus aequoreus. Next base: position 39,937,450 of record NC_084737.1, on the reverse strand, counting down.
AGAAAGAGCAAGTACGCGGGAGGGAAGCCAGAGACGGTATGCTTACTACAAAGAGTGAACTACGTTCCGGCGCTGGATCTTCGGGTCCGCCGGTCTTTATGCTGCTTGCCTTCATTAGTTCCAGGTGCGCTGATTGCTGATTGCTTGCAGCTTTGCCAGCGTGTGGCCGCAATGCCTGGCGCGCTGCCAGCAGAGGTGCCAGCCGAGCATGCAGTAGAAGGAATGAGGGGTTGTGCATGCACCGTGAAAAAAACAACTGAAAAATAAGCTTTGAGAACAGGTGATATGTACAGTATTGTTATGAGCTGGTAACCATTAATAGTAATAGGAGTGTAATAATGATTGACACTGCTTGACCAATCAGTGCTCTCTGTACGGATTGATATGTACCGTAGCTCAGCCACAAATATTATAGATGGGTCTCTTCTAATAGGGGATCCAATGTTGCCATGGTAATGACTTGAAGTCGCGTTATTCTTATTGCAAGCAATGAGCTTAGGTGAAAAAATAACAGTGGCATATACGAGTATTTTTCATTACAATGACAAACTAACTTGAGGTTTGTACTGTATGTCTCTGTGTGGACTTGTGTAATGTATTGAAACTATGAAACTTTACGCCTGACAGCTCCCTGTATGACTGATGGTGACATGCCCAAAAACACCCCTACAGGAGTTTCAATGGCTTGACCCGAACCTGCCCACTGTATCTACTCTACAAAACAAACTTTGGAGATTATATATATATATATATATATATATATATATATATATATATATATATATATATATATATATATATATATATATATATATATATATATACACAGTATATGTATACGTGTATACGTGCAGTATGTATGTATATATATATATATATATATATATATATATATATAATATATGTATATACATATATATACATATATATATTTTAAAAGAGTGTGAATAAATTTGTTTCCATATTTTTGCACAATAAAATATACTGATTGTTTTTTTCTGTGTCAACAGAAGCCAACTATGAGGATGGTGTAACAGCAAGAGGAGCTGCTCACTACTCAGGCCATGGCTTTCATGCTTCTTCTTTTTTTAAGATTCCTCACCTTTTCCCTCCATTCCTGTGATGCCCAGGTCATCATTGGCACATCCTCTTCATTTGCTCCCCCTGATCTTCCCAAAGACTCTCAACCTTCCAAGACAGATGGATATCTGTCCTCTACGCCTCACATTGGGCGCAGTGCTGAGCCAGCTAAGGTTACAATGTGGGATCAGCTGACAACAACAAATGCAGTGCAGCGAGGACAAATAATACACCCAACTGCCTCTTCTATGTCAACCCTTTCTTCTCAGACACGAAGCCATGGGACAAACATTAGTCAAGCGAGCATCGCCAAGCCCAGGATAGACCTAACTAACCACAGTGGGGCTTTGGCAAAAGAAAAATCTGCCACAAAAAGCTTGTCGGCACCTGTGCTCACTTCACCCTCCAGTAAACCAGTGATCGCCATCAATCCACCTGCAGATACAAGTGATTTGCAGGGGCTAGGATCAGGAAGTACAACATTGATGCTTGAAAAAGAGGAATTACTTCCTCCTGTGCCAACAACTGCTGATTTAATGGAGCACTATCAAGCACACACACAGGCTAAAAGATCTGAAGTACACAATTCATCAACTGTGGAGCCCCATATGTTGGCACTGACACCACAAACTGGATCAAGAGCCTCACAGGCCACAGCTTCTGTTTTTGTGATAACAGGTGAGAATTAAAAAGTTCAAGAAAGTTTAAACCTGCCCTTGCAAATGACATATAGCATGTGTATGTTCTTCCCAAATTTCAGGTGATCCTGCTGCAAAAACTCCTCTTTCAAAACATGACTTGGGAGTTGCAGTGACTCTACACACACTTTCCACCACTACAGTTGGATCCACTGGGAAACAGCCAGAGATTCCTGGACAACCAGTTACCAATCAAAACAGGAACATTTCACATTCAGTGACAGCGATAGCAGCTACAACTACCATAGCTAGTATGCTTACAACTACTGATAGGAAACGACAAACCAAAGCAACAAATAAACCCAATCAAACACACCTGGTAAAAAAGGGAACTAGGACGACCGTGCAGCCAACAGCAACAGGTATGTGAAGAATGTGCAATAGCTTGTCTAACTAGTTAGACCAGTTTCATAATCAGTGGTAAACAAACAATTTACCTTGATATCAGCTGAAGGATGGGAAGAAGCAGTGAGCAGTGAGATGGTATTGTGTGTGAGGTACACACACAGATGGAAAAAGTATAAGCAGATGCAGAAAGGTTGGAAAATAAAGTGAAATGGATGATAATGGAATCACAAGCAGGCATGCATATAAGAGGAAAGTGGGTTCAGAAAACAGGGACTATGGAAGTGTGGTCAAAGAAATAGGTACAGAAACGTAGTGAGCCGGTTTGGTAATGAAAAGCAGATGTAAAGAAAAATGATTCCAGGGAGGAGTTAAATAAACCCACCTAGAAAGGGGAAAGTGTGACATACAGGCGGAATGGAAAGGAACAACATAGTAATGACCTGGATGACTCTCATCCTTAAAATGTTAGTGAAATGTTCCACAACATTACATTAGGACTGTACTTTGAGATCTGTAAGCATTTTGGATAAGTTCATTACAACATGTGCACATTCAAACAGAGGTAAGTTGAACCTACACAGCTGTGCATTATGGAATGTGTCTGGATCACACTCCTGTGAGGAATGGGGTGAATGAAGACATTTAAAATGTTTTAAAGTTTGACAAGATCAAAAAACTGTTGCTATGAGCTGTTCAAGTAACAAGAAGCACCAGGATAAAAGATGACTCTTGAGGCTCTGTGTCACTTTAATTTTTTTTTTTTTTTCAAGTCAACCGAGTGGCTCATCTAGAAAATTAGTGTTTGACCATGCTGTGCAACCATCCATCATACTTAAAATCCATAGAGGAATACATCTGTTGTCAGCATGAGACATCATAAATCTGCTGTCTGGTAAATAGTAGTCATGGAAATGCATTTATTTTCAACATCTTTAAATACTATGGTGTGTTTCCAAGAAAGCTTAAGAGTAGGAGTTTGACAAGATGAGATCTTGTAAAAACACAACGTTATTTCTTGTTTAAGAGAAAAGCTATCTTGCCCGCACAGTTGCAGACGCCCCACCCTCTTTTCAAGGCTCACACAGCTGAGGTTTTATAAGCAGCTGTCACTGACTTGGAGCTTAAAAGATCAAACCATCCATCCATCCATTTTCTACCGCTTGTCCCTTTTGGGGTGGTGGGGGGTGCTGGAGCCTATCTCAGCTGCATTCGGGCGGAAGGCGGAGTACACCCTGGACAAGTCGCCACCTCATCGCAGGGCCAACATAGATAGACAGACAACATTCACACACTAGGACCAATTTAGTGTTGCCAATCAACCTATCCCCAGGTGCATGTCTTTCGAGGTGGGAGGAAGCCGGAGTACCCGGAGGGAACCCAGGCAGTCACGGGAGAACATGCAAACTCCACACAGAAAGATCCCGAGCCCGTGATCGAACCCATTGTGAGGCAAATGCACTAAACCCTGTTCCACCGTATCACTCGTTTATTCAAGCGGGTTAGACTTGTGGCTGCTTTTTCAGCAGGCTTCAACAACGACTGCTGTGTTAATGTACAAGCAGAAGCAGCTACAACTGCCATTACACAAGTTAATCATGGACGTTAGAACGCCATGGTACAGCACTTTGGATATGCTGGCCCGTTACCTCAAACAGCAAGCTGTTATAGCAGCATCTCCCACCAGCCTAACCCAGATATAAGACAGAACACCCAAATCATTGATAGACTTGACAGCTGCGATATGAAAGTTACATCCTTTTAAGACAGTTGCCACAGTGGTGGTGTGATGAAAAAAATCTGACAATGTCTCTCATTGTGCCACTGAAGAGAACGATTGAACAGTTCAGCAGTTAAAAGCTCATGCCTCAGTCATACATGTAAAGTTACATAACATTTCAAAATGAACTTGCATTGTTTTGTGACTCAGTTAAATAAACAGGTCTGCATCGTCATATATTTTGTAATTTTAGTTTTTTTCAAAGGTATGTCGAAATACACTCCTCAACTTCCCTGGGAAAGTCTATTCCTTAATGCTGGAGAGATAGGTAGAACTGTTGTTCAAACCTCAGCTATAAGGAGATAAACACATTTGTTGTCCTTGTCGTGGAACACTGGACCAGCTCTAAACCCTTGCAAGGGTACTGCAGGGTGCATGGGAGTTTGCCTAACTGGTGTACATGTGCTCAATGGACTTGGAAAAAGCATATGACCATGTCCATTACAGTGCCCTATGTGGGGTTTTCAGGGAGTATTGGATTCATACTCCTACGTTCTATCTGTTCTTTGTACAACCAGAGCAGGAGCCTGGTTCGCATTGCCATCAGTAAATCCAGCCTGTTCACTGTAAATGTACATATACAGAATATCAAGGTGCATCCAAAGTCTTTGCTATTTGCCGATGATGTGGTCCTGATTGCCACATTAAGCTGTGACCTCCAGCGTACATTGGGGCGGTTAATAGCTGAGTGTGAAGCTTCTGGGATGAGACTCAGCACCTCCGAATCTCAGGCCATAGTTCTCAGCTAGAAAACAGTGGATTACACCCTTCAGGTTAGGAGTAAGGTCTTGCCACAGGTGGAGAAGTTGTAGTATCTTGAGATCTTGTTCACAAGTGAGGTAAGGCAGGGGGTGCAAGATTGACAGGCAAATCGGGGAAGCGGTCACTGTACTGGACCATCGTGGTGAAGCGAGAGCTGGGCCAGAAGGCAAATCTCTCGGTTAACTCGTTGATCTACGTTCTTACCATCACCAATGATTACAAGCTTTGGGTAGTGACCAAAAGAGCAAGATTGCGGGTACAAGCAACAAAGATAAATGACCTCTTAAAGGTAGCTGGACTCACTTCAAGAGAATGGGTGAGGATCTCAGTAATCCGGGAGGAGTTTTAAGGTATGGCCTCTGCTCTTTCGCATCAGGAAGAGCCAGTTGAGGAAGCTCAGGCATCTTGTCCAAATGCCTCCTCGATTCCTCACTGGTCAGGTGTTTTAAGAGACACAATCCTCTGTGCTCAAATTTAGTGGATCAGCTTTACGTCAAATTTGCACTTGTTTTAATGCACACAGACCTTTACTTGATAAGGGCCTCAGTTTACAGCTTGGAACACATTATAGATGTACTGTAATGCAGTCCTACACCTTGACGGTACTACCCCCATCCTTGACTGTAAAAAAGACACCATTATCTTGATACTCACTTGTGTTGCTAGCTATTTGAACTTGGGTTTCCCAACCTTTACTGAGCCATTGCACATACTGTATTTTATTTTATCATGGGACACTATAAAGCGTTCCATGATTTATTCTGTTGTACGAATGGCAACAGATGGATACACAGGTTTATTTTGAACCTTCTGCCATCCACAGAATGGTTCTGCCTGTCTCTATGTGTCTGCAATAGATGGATGAAAGTACATTACCTTAAGCGTCGTTTTCAGTGAATACTACATCTATACTGCTATACAAGCTGTACACTGACTGCTCTAAAGTACAGTACAGGGTTTTCCCCTGGATTACCAACATACTTGTGGCGATAGAGACGTGGCTAGGTGGCGTGGTGGGGCCGTGGTCTATATGACGCCATCATGCCAATATTTCTAAAAAAAATCTAAAAAATGTTATACATAAATTTTAAAATAAATGTGTTATTATTAATTATTAACAAACATATATTTTGTTGTATTATATTGTTTTGCTTAATTTTAAATTGTTGCTGCTTTGTTAATAATTTTTAAAGTTTCTAGAGACGACCTCAGTCCTTTTAGTGACTTTCTATATTAAAAAAGACTAGCAACAAATCTAGCATCTTGTTGTAGTGCTATTGGAGACTGTACTCATGTTCAGAGACTCTTTACTTCTGTCACTCCAAACAGCGAGAGATGCAGGGAGCCTGACTTCACTCTTGCTTTGCACTGCAGCAAGCCTGACGTCACACTTCCTTCACGCTACTGTCCTAGCTGCACTTTTTTGCCCTTAAAAGAGCGCAACTATCTTCTTATAATCTGCACATTGCACATTTTGTAGATCGCTGTCTGCAGGTATATTTAGGATACATTAAAGTACTGCCACATTGCAGGTGGCAGACATGCTGCCTCCGCTCCATAAAATCAGGTGTGTGTTCCTTACATCGTCACAATATTCTGTTTCGGCAGTGCTGTTTCAGTGATCATTCTATTTTCGGTGGCCGAATTTTCAGTGCATCACTAGTCAATAGTGCGAAATAATAGGCTCTATATATCCATTCATACAATATATTAGCTAAATTTGTTTTCACGTTAATTACCATAATTTTTAACATGTGAAGGCTTTTATTTTGCCGTGGCGGGCCGCCACCATTAATTACATGGAGGGGAAACCCAGCAGTATATCCCTCGACAAAAGCGACCAGAATCATCATGACAGATTAAGCAGTGATAATCAATACTACTGTATATACAGTACAGCAATCCTGTAAAAGGTTCCAGTGTTCTTACATAGTGCAGGTGCAATGAAATACTGTGTGGTCTCTACAAATAGAATTAACATTATACTTACTCCCTCCCCAAAGATTATATGCGCAACATTTGATGAATTTTTGAGCATCATTATGATTATATCATCTAGCCTGTACCATAGAAAGACATTTTCTTTACCATCCATACAATGGCTCACATTTGTTTTATGAACTGGTATTGTCTGGCTTTGTTTAGGATGTACTGTTCTTCTGTTTACATCATAATGCTTACTGTACGACAATGATTTAGTCAGATTAGAGGTTTCATTAGTATGGTTAATTTTCTTCCTCTGTAGAAATCCTATTTATATCGGTAGTGATGAGATGCAGAACTGATTAGCAACACAAGAGTGACTTGATTGGGCCAGATGGTTCTAGGTCATTATTATAATGGTGAACTGCACCCCTCTAGTGGTGTGAACACCACATATACTGTACATGATTATTGTGATGCAATGCTTTTGATTCAAGATTGCCTTTGTATGTATAATGAATTCCAATGTAATAATGTTATGAATTAACATATTTACTTTTTTTATTAATTGCATTATATTAGAATAATAAAATCAAGACTCTTTTCTTCTCATCCCCAGTGAACTCGTCGGTCCTGACAACAACAGTGGCACCAGTTACGCAAACAATCTTGGCCCCAACTTACCGCATTGATATGAAGAACCGCTCCATTTTGCTGGGTCATCCTCAGCAAGTGCCTCACTCCACGTTTAACCCGTCCACTTCTGCCAGCAACGAACTCTCCCCAAATGGCAGCCTTATCTACTGGGGTGACCTGAGCAGGACTCTGGCTTTTGCTTGGGCCCTTCATGTCTATGGATCAGCAAGCCTTTTCCTGCTTTTGTTTGGCGGATCTGCACTTGGACTCATCTTGTCACCTGGCTCAAATTGTCCTCATCGGGGGGCTCTTGCTCTCGCCAATGCATTTTTGTTTCTCGTTGGAGGATTGAGAGCATCCCTCTTTCTTATTGATCCCTACGGGACACAGAAAATCCTTCCTCGCTCTGCAGTTGCGGCCATTTACAATTTGCCACTACACTTGCTAGTGTGGACACAAGCTACCCTGGCCCTACTGGCCTTGAAGGTGGCTGGAGTAAGAGCTTTACCTGCAACATTAGAGCGTCCCCCCCTGGTGGCTGTGTTGGCTGTGCTGCAGTGCACTCTGCTGCTGGCAGCAGATCTGCTTTCCCCAGCGCTGTCCCCTGTGGTGCCTGTTACCCTGCAAGTTCTGTCCCTGTGCTGGGGTCTGGGTCTGTGTTTCGGATTCCTCTTTTATGTGTTTCCTCGTATACGATGTCCTCCCATACCTCACCCTGGAATAACTGAAGAGGCCAATAGAAAGGCTTGGTCAGGAAGCAGGAGCAAAGGGGTGATTCTGGGAAAAGTACTGGCAGTTTGTGCAGTTTTAGGGGCTCTGTGCTGTGGGCTACATGTTCATGCCACCCTCTGGCTCTATGGACTGCTAGGAGACTGGATGAGTTTCAACTGGGGTTGGTGGCTGGTTCATTTCTGGGCCAGACTGTTGGAGCTGGCCTGGGGATTATCCCTCCTACTCTTGGCTTCATGGGTCTTTTGGAGGCCTCAATGTTGCCAGCCAAGAGAAGAAGGTGGAGCAGGAGATAAAAGAACAACAGGAGAGATGCCGTCACCTGGCCATTCTGGAGGCTCTTCTCATAGACACACATGCTGGTTCAAGATAGTCCAAAGTCTCACGGGTAAGCCTTGCAGAAAGTCTGATAGTAACGGTATTGGAGGAGCAAGTACAGCAGAGGTTCCTAACAACTGGGCTGGCCACGAACGTCCTGGAACTGACATCACAAAGAGTCTAATCAGGAACCAGAATCATGAGCAAACAATTGCCCAGCCACAGTGCATCAAAGACAGCAACCGGGCACGCAACCACAGGGGCCACTCTGCAGAACGTGCCATATCTGATGGTTCCGCAGGCTCCTTGCTGAGACTGCAGGCAATGGACGTGCCTCGACATCGCTCAGGAAGTGGAAGTCTGGATCAAGATAGGGACACATCCCTTTCAATGTGTGAGTTTGATCTACGGCCCCCTTCTCCCATTAACCTCACCCGCAGTATCGATGAGGCTCTGCACAGAGAACACCTGCTTGAAGGTGGTAGCCTGTTTCATCCTTTAAACCTAACTTTACAATCCCCCTCCCCTGGATCAGGGGACAGTCCGGGGCCTTGGCTGCGCAGGAACAGTGACCCTCAATTTTCTGAAAGCAGTGAGGCTCCTACAGAGTCCTCGATGCCTTTGGGCGGCAGCATTCTCAGCAGTGTGCCCAGCAGGCAGGTGACTGCGCCACCTACACCCTCCTACCAGGGTCACAGGTGGGCCGGGAACGAGGTGGGGAATGTGCCCTCATCAGTGTCCTGCCCCGTGTCACTTCATCCCTCAAGAACATCAACAGGACATCTGGGGGAGGATGGAGTGGATGACACACGGCCCTTCATTACACCAGACTCTGACCGGAGGCGGGGAAGGTCTGCGAAGCCCGTGGGTTCACACAGTTACCTTGAGGTCAGCCGACACGACGACTCTGCTAGTGTGAGCAGTGAAATTATTGACTTATGAACAGATTCTGTTCCTACCAAAAACTGAAGCTATGAAGCAGATATCAAACGACAATGGCACTTCAGCTTACAATCTCAATAGGTTCCACGACTGAGTTTGTAACTCAAAGCAATTGTATCTCAAATCAGTTGCGCCTTTTGAAATTAATTTAATCCCTTTAATCCTGCTTGGCCCTCCCGAAACATGTAACAGACAAATGTAACATGCCTTTTAAAAATAAAAATTATAAATAGGAAATATTGTTGGAGAAACAATACAATAGCGTGTACCTACTAACAACTATATTAGTAACAGTATTGTTCAACATTTACATTTGGGAGCAGACTTGTTTGGGTCTCTTGGTGTCTCTTAAGAGCTGCTTCTCTGTTGGGTAACAATATGAATTGTTATTGCTGGTTATGTTGCACACGGACGCTCTCACCGTGTGACGGACCAGAGGTCAGTGTTGACAGCAAGTTGTGTCTGTGTACCAATAAAGGTAATTTTCAATAGTCCAATTTGTTGATTCAGGTCTAAACTGAACAAACTAAAACATGTCAAACACAGCATCGGGATCTTATCCATATTTTCGTGAATAACCTTTCGCAGCTTATGGCCGCAGAGGCTAGCTGCGGTTGTTGTGACGTAGGCTGACACTGACTCCCCGGGTCGGCTAACCGGTAGGACATTTTTTAGTGGTTAGTTTCTCTGATTCGGCCTTCCGCTTCTTCTCCTTTACACAGACTTTCCCAATTCCGGTGGTTGGAGGGCAGAATCTGTGGACAAATGCTACTTCAACCACGGCAGTGGAGAGGCTCGTATCTCAAATTATGCTGGCAACCTAAAGTATAACAAAAAGCTCAGAGACACCTTTCATCTCAAAATACTTGTAAATTGAGGTACTACTGTAATTCTAAATTAACTTCAGTATGAACAAAGAAATGTATCACTTGGTGATGGACTAAAAAAATCCTCTTATTTGCCTTGTTTACGAGGTTTGAAAATATACAGTGTACTCTACTCGAATACGAGTAAATAGATTTACATCAAGAAATTGCTGCTTATAGGAACAATCCTTGACATCAGAATTATCACATTTGAAGGCAAAATTGTGCTCCTCTAGGTCCCATCATTATTGTTTCTTCATGTACATATCAATAAGTGCTTTTGTTTACTTTTGTTCATTGTCCTGGGAATTTCATTTCGATTGAGCTTTTGTGTAATGTAAATATATGTGCCATACATGGTTTTGGTTTGTTCTTTGGTATTGTAATGGTTATATAAGCTCATCTTTACAGTGTCTAAGGACATGGTGGCTCGACAACAATTTCCAAGCTAATATGCTGTCCTCTCTGCTTTGGGACTGATAACATATTGAGGAAGTAAACAATAGCCAGCGATGCAGACGCCATAACTTACATAACATGTTCTTGCCTGTAGGTGATTATCCGCCTTAGTGGATGTCATGTAAAACTATTTTCTTCCATATATTATATCACAATGATACAATGCCCATGACTGCATTTATCAGGAGTTAATTAGTAGTACTGATTATACATGCGGCCCTAGTGGAATTATAGAATCCATGACTGCTTTGGTAAAAACAAATATATTTATGTGTGTGTGTGTGTGTGTATTTACAGCCAAAGACTGATTCGCCATGGACTCACTAATGCAACACTTAACTTTACATTGAAGCACTAGAATGAAGTATTTTACTAAAAAGAAAAGTATCTTTCAAAAATATGTAGGAATTATGTAAATACTGGTATTTTTATGTTAAATAAAGGTATATTCGAAACTGTCTTATTTGTCAATGTGAAAGACAATCGAAAGTGTTCCTTTTGTTGGCAGAGTGCCGTGTCGTGGTTTTGTTAGTTTATTCAGGCAAGGACAAGTGAGGAATAAAATATTGATGCAGGTATTGCGATTACATCAAATTACAAACGTTATCCTTAAACTGACAGCATATAGCATTAGCTTGTATGTGTTAATTGGAATATTGTTTTTTCAGTAATTATTTCAAGTAGTGATTTTTTTTCCTTTCACTGGTTAGAAACCATATTGAATATGTCTCATGTATCATAAAACCCAAACCAATGACCTACAGTTCTTTTGATGACCTTTGGAGTGATGCTTGGATTGTTATTTGTGGTATTTTCAGCTTAATGGCCTTGTGTTGTGGTCTACATTCCAATCAAACTGTAATACTTTGTTGTCTTGCTTTTTGCTGTTACTCATATTTCGTCCTGACTAGAGTGGGACCTCCAAGTGTGTTAGTGGTGCCCCTTCAGCAAAGAATATGTGCCATAGAAACGCACTCCATGTGTCCAGCCTAGTGTGTAGTCACTGTGCGGAAATTCAGTATTTGGCTCATTGAGCATTTGTTTCCTTCATTTTACTGCAATGTATGTCTGGATTCAAATAAACATGAAATGATCGCAGTTTGTGTTAACTATGTCGTATGTTACTTAGTGATTTCAGGTTACTCTTGATCAGTACTTCTCAGAGTTTGGAGTTTGTTCTTTTTACATATACATGTAAATATGCAAGATTATAGCCAACGGCTAAATTCCATCTTTAGTCCCTTCAGCATGTTGATGTTTGGATAAATAAGACAATATCGACAAGTACAAAACCCAAAACCAGTGTAGTTGGCATGTTGTTTAAATCATAAATAAAAACAGAATACAATGATTTGCAAATCATTTTCAACTTATATTCAATTGAATAAATTGCAAAGACAAAATATTTAATGTTTAAACTAAGAAACTTCTTTCTTTTTTTTTTTGCAAATAATCATTAACTTAGAATTTAATGGCAGCTGCACATTGCAAAAAAGTTAGCACAGGGGCATTTTTACCACTGTGTTACATGTCCTTTCCTTTTAACAACACTCAGTAAACGTTTGGGAACTGAGGAGACCAATTTTTGAAGTTTTTCAGGTGGAATTCTTTCCCATTCTTGCTTGATGTAAGGCTGAAGTTGTCTCCGTTGTGGTATTTTAGGCTTCATAATGCGCCACACATTTTCAATGGGGGACAGGTCTGGAATACAGGCAGGCCAGTCTGGTACCCCCACTCTTTTACTATGAAGCCACGCTGTTGTAACACGTGGCTTGGCATTGTCTTGCTGAAATAAGCAGGGGCGTCCATGGTAACGTTGCTTGGATGGCAACATATGTTGCTCTAAAACCTGTATGTACCTTTCAGCATTAATGGCGCCTTCACAGATGTGTAAATTACCCATGTCTTGGGCACTAATACACCCCCATACCATCACAGATGCTGGCTTTTGAACTTTGCGCCTATAAAAATCCGGATGGTTCTTTTCCTCTTTGGTTCCAAGGACACAACGTCCACAGTTTCCAAAAACAATTTGAAATGTGGATTTGTCAGACCACAGAACTCTTTTCCACTTTGCATCAGTTCATCTTAGATGAGCTCGGGCCCAGTAAAGCCGGCGGCGTTTGTGGGTGTTGTTGATAAATGGCTTTCGCTTTGCATAGTAGAGTTTTAACTTGATGTAGCGACAAACTGTAATTACTGACAGTGGTTTTCTGAAGTGTTCCTGAGCCCATGTGGTGATATCCTTTACACACTGATGTCGCTTTTTGATGAAGTACCGCCTGAGGGATCAAAGGTCACGGGCCTTGCCTCTTACGTGCAGCGATTTCTCCAGATTTTCTGAACCTTTTGATGATATTACGGACCGTGGATGGTGAAATTCCTAAATTCCTGGCAATAGCTCGTTGAGAAATATTGTTCTTAAAGGCCTACTGAAACCCACTACTACCGACCACGCAGTCTGATAGTTTATATATCAATGATGAAATCTTAACATTGCAACACATGCCAATACGGCCGGGTTAACTTATAAAGTGCAATTTTAAATTTCCCGCGAAACTTCCGGTTGAAAACGTCTATGTATGATGATGTATGCGCGTGACGTCAATGGTTGAAACGGAAGTATTCGGACACCATTGTATCAAATACTAAAAGCTCTGTTTTCATCGCAAAATTCCACAGTATTCTGGACATCTGTGTTGGTGAATCTTTTGCAATTTGTTTAATGAACAATGAAGACAGCAAAGAAGAAAGCTGTAGGTGGGATCGGTGTATTAGCGGCTGGCTGCAGCAACACAACCAGGAGGACTTTGACTTGGATAGCAGACGCGCTATCCAACGCTAGCCGCCGACCGCATCGATGATCGAGTGAAGTCCTTCGTCGCTCCGTCGATCGCTGGAACGCAGGTGAGCACGGGTGTTGATGAGCAGATGAGGGCTGGCGTAGGTGGATAGCTAATGTTTTTAGCATAGCTCTGTGAGGTCCCGTAGTTAAGTTAGCTTCAATGGCGTCGTTAGCAACAGCATTGTTAAGCTTCGCCAGGCCGGAAAGCATTAACCTTGTATTTACATGTCCATGGTTTAATAGTATTGTTGATTTTCTGTCTGTCCTTCCAGTCAGGGATTTATTTATTTATTTTGTTTCTATCTGCAGTTAAGCCTGATGCTATCACGTTAGCTCCGTAGCTAAAGTGCTTCGCCGATGTATTGTCGTGGAGATAAAAGTCACCGTGAATGTCCGTTTCGCGTTCTCGACTCTCATTTTCAAGAGGATATAGTATTCGAGGTGGTTTAAAATACAAATCCGTGATCCACAATAGAAAAAGGAGAAAATGTGGAATACATTGAGCCCTTGTACCTAAGTTACGGTCAGAGCGAAAAAAGATATGTCCTGCACTGCACTCTAGTCCTTCACTCTCACGTTCCTCATCCACAAATTTTTCATCCTGGCTCAAATTAATGGGGTAATCGTCGCTTTCTTGGTCCGAATCGCTCTCGCTGCTGGTGTAAAAATGGGAAATGTGAGGAGCCTTTCAACCTGCAACGTCACGCTACTTCCGGTACAGGCAAGGCTTTTTTTATCAGCGGCCAAAAGTTGCGAACTTTATCGTCGATGTTCTCTACTAAATCCTTTCAGCAAAAATATGGCAATATCGCGAAATGATCAAGTATGACACATAGAATGGACCTGCTATCCCCGTTTAAATAAGAACTTTTCATTTCAGTAGGCCTTTAAATTGTTCGACAGTTTGCTCACGCATTTGTTGACAAAGTGGTGACCCTCGCCCCATCCTTGTTTGTGAATGACTGAGCATTTCATGGAAGCTGCTTTTATACCCAATCATGGCACCCACCTGTTCCCAATTTGCCTGTTCACCTGTGGCATGTTCCAAATACAAACCCCGTTTCCATATGAGTTGGGAAATTGTGTTAGATGTAAATATAAATGGAATACAATGATTTGCAAATCCTTTTCAACCCATATTCAATTGAATGCACTACAAAGACAAGATATTTGATGTTCAAACTCAAAAACTTTATTTTTTTTTTGCAAACGTAACTTAGAATTTCATGGCTGCAACACGTGCCAAAGTAGTTGGGAAAGGGCATGTTCACCATTGTGTTACATCACCTTTTCTTTTAACTACACACAATAAACGATTGGGAACGGAGGAAATTAATTTTTGAAGCTTTGAAAGTGGAATTCTTTCCAATTCTTGTTTTGTGTAGAGCTTTAGTCGTTCAACAGTCCGGGGTCTCCGCTGTCGTATTTTATGCTTCATAATGCGCCACACATTTTCGATGGGAGACAGGTCTGAACTGCAGGCGGGCTAGGAAAGTACCCGCACTCTTTTTTTACGAAGCCACGCTGTTGTAACACGTGCTGAATGTGGCTTGGCATTGTCTTGCTGAAATAAGCAGGGGCGTCCATGAAAAAGACTGCGCTTAGATGGCAGCATATGTAGTTCCAAAACCTGTATGTACCTTTCAGCATTAATGGTGCCTTCACAGATGTGTAAGTTACCCATGCCTTGGGCACTAATACACCCCCATACCATCACAGATGCTGGCTTTTCAACTTTGCGTCGATAACAGTCTGGATGGTTCGCTTCCCCTTTGGTCCGGATGACACAATGTCGAATATTTCCAAAAACAATTTGAAATGTGGACTCGTCAGACCACAGAACACTTTTCCACTTTGCATCAGTCCATCTTAGATGATCTCGGGCCCAGAGAAGCCGGCGGCGTTTCTGGATGTTGTTGATAAATGGCTTTCGCTTTGCATAGTAGAGCTTTAACTTGCACTTACAGATGTAGCGACGAACTGTATTTAGTGACAGTGGTTTTCTGAAGTGTTCCTGAGCCCATGTGGTGATATCCTTTAGAGATTGATGTCGGTTTTTGATACAGTGCCGTCGGAGGGATCGAAGGTCACGGTCATTCAATGTTGGTTTCCGGCCATGCCGCTTACGTGCAGTGATTTCTCCAGATTCTCTGAACCTTTTGATGATATTATGGACCGTAGATGTTGAAATCCCTACATTTCTTGCAATTGCACTTTGAGAAACGTTGTTCTTAAACTGTTTGACTATTTGCTCACGCAGTTGTGGACAAAGGAGTGTGCCTCGCCCCATCCTTACTTGTGAAAGACTGAGCATTTTTTGGGAAGCTGTTTTTATACTCAATTATGGCACCCACCTGTTCCCAATTAGCCTGCACACCTGTGGGATGTTCCAAATAAGTGTTTGATGAGCATTCCTCAACTTTATCAGTATTTATTTCCACCTTTTCCAACTTCTTTGTCACGTGTTGCTGGCATTTAATTCTAAAGTTAATGATTATTTGCACAAAAAAAAAATGTTTATCAGTTTGAACATCAAATATGTTGTCTTTGTAGCATATTCAACTGAATATGGGTTGAAAATGATTTGCAAATCATTGTATTCCGTTTATATTTACATCTAACACAATTTCCCAACTCATATGGAAACGGGGTTTGTAAGTTTGATGAGCATTCCTCAACTTTCTCAGTCTTTTTTGCCACTTGTGCCAGCCTTTTTGAAACATGTTGCAGGCATCAAATTCCAAATATTCCAAATTTGCAAAAAATAACAAAGTTTACCAGTTTGAACGTTAAGTACCTTGTCTGTGCAGTGTGTTCAATTGAATATAGGTTGAAAAGGATTTGCAAATCATTGTATTTTGTTTTTATTCACCATTTACACAACGTGCCAACGTCACCTTTTAGGACAATTAGTCCTAAAAGGTAAAAAGTACCCCAACAGTTAGCTAATATTAAAGTATTAATTATTTTCTGTTATGACCCCCCTGGAGGACAGAAATGTACCCCTCTGAATTTAAATTCTATTGAGAACTTGATAACAATTCCTTAGTTTCTTTCTTCTTTTCATTCCTGTCACAAACTTCTTCATCTCTTTGCCTCCATTATCTCTGTCTACATGTGTTCCTATAAACTTTTACTTGTACTTGGTAAAACAGGGAGCCTATTTTTTAGATTAGGCTGCAGGCGTGTGTATCTTTATAACATGAATACTAGCGTTTAGACACAAATAATGAAAACCTCTTCAGCTGCTCGCGACCCCCTATTTGAGAAAAACTACACTACTTATTTTGGTCTATTTCAGCTGAAGTATTTCTAAACAGAGAAGATGGCAGCAAAGGAAAATCTTTGAAAAAGAAAAAAAAAGTATTTCCCGTAAAAATTAGCTTATATTTTAATTGGAATCCACCAGCCAATAGACAAAAAGAGACCACTACAGAAGTTTAAGCTCTAAACGTGGGTGCGGAATTGCAGCGCCGGATCTCTAATTTTCTGGTTGTAGTATTCATCACACTGCTCGTTCTGGGCCACGGTGAAATGATTCTTCCAGTCACCAACTTTCCCTAAAGGCAGAGGGATATTTCAGATCACATTTAAATGTCAAATTTGCAGTCATTTTGGGCATATTCTGTACCTTTTCTCATGAAAGGAGACACCTTCAGATTCATCAAGGGAGCATTGGTAAAGTTGGTCAGTTTGTTATTTTTCATATTGTCAAATTTCACAGCAGTCACGATGGCCTCCTTCTCCTCGGCTGAGAGAGACAAGCCGATGAAACTGCACAGTTTGTCGATCTCTCGTCCCACGTTCTGTGCACATATATATATATTTTCCGTTCATTTGACAGAACACATTCAGAAAAGAGGTCAACTGTTTTATGGATGGTCAATGGATGCTTACGGCCTCTCAATCGTCCTGTTTTCACAGTGCCATCCTACTGCTACCAAGTTGCCATATTGTCCCACAAACAATCAGGTGTGAGCAATGAGACAGATTGTAGTTGTGAAATGACTCTTAGGTGTGCATGGGGCACTTTTAATGCAGATATATGATATCCGCAGAAGTAGCAAAACTCATCCCATTTCCAAAACTCATTGCAAACTATGCGAATTAAATGCATTTGTTGGATCAAAGCTTGTAGGAGATGGCATTTTTAGCTAAAGGTGAAAAACATCAACAAGCACAAGGCTGTTGTAAATACAAAAGATTACACAATTAAATGTACTCACTTCTAGTTCTTTTGATCATTAATGAAGTAATGATTACCCTTGAAGGTTCTGCCTCTGGACCCTTACATTTATTAAATACAATCAAACTGGAAACTATACAGTCAATTACCTTGGAGTTCATAATAAGCCCAATGGGATACATTAACGTAGATCTCTCACCTATATAATATACCCCTAATTATGCATAATATATCATCTATAAATTGTGCAGCCTTTGCACTGAAAAAGTCACACAGAGTTTGTCATTCATTAATACTGCATATACACAAATGGATTATTGCTTTCAATATGAACTACATTTTATTTCATTTAAATGGCCAATTAAGTGGCGGACCGAATGCAATTCCTACCTGTAAAATAGTTCACATTTTGGTGAGTACCTCAACATTTGGGTGCTTAATTTAGAAACTTAGAAACAATTCAAAAAAAAAATATATATATATATATATATATATATATATATATATATATATATATATATATATATATATATATATATATATATATATATATTCACTTTTTTCCACATTTTGTTATGTTACAACTTTATTCCAAAATGGAATAAATAAATGTTTGTCCTCAAATTTCAACACACAATACCGACAATGTAAAAAGTAATTTTTTAATTTATTTGTGCAAATTTACTAAAAATAAAAACCTGAAAAAAAATCACATGTACATAAGTATTCACAGCCTTTGCTCAATACTTTGTTGATGCATCTTTGGCAGCAATTACAGCCTCAAGTATTTTTGTGTACCATGCCACAAGCTTGGCACACCTATCTTTGGCCAGTTTTGCCCATTCCTCTTTCCAGCACATCTCAAGCTCCATCAGTTTAGATGGGAAGCAGATTTTTTTTAATCCAGGATGTGTCTGTCCATTGCTGCATTATCTTTCCCTCTATCCTGACTAGTCTCACAGTTCCTGCTGCTGAAAAACTTCCCCATGCTTTACTGTAGGAATGGTATTGGCCTGGAGTTTTTTTTTTTTTTTTTGGTTTCTTCCAAACATTACGCGTGGCATTCACGCCAAAAAGTTCAATCTTTGTCTCATCAGACCAGAGAATTTGGTTTCTCATGGTCTGAGAGTCTATCAGGTGCATTTTGGCAAACTTTACAAAGAAATTGCTTCTGTTTGGTCACTATACCGTACAGGCCTGATTGGTGGTTCGCTGCAGAGATCGTTGTCCTTCTGGAAGGTTTTCCTTTTGCCTCAGAGGAATGCTGTAGCTCTCACAGAGTGACCATCAGGTTCGTGGTCTCCTCCCTGACTAGACTAGGGTAAATGCAGCAATGTACAGAGACATCCTGGATGAAAACCACCAACGATTCCCATCCAACCTGATGGAGCTTGAGAGGTGCTGCAAAGATGAATGAGCATTGCCCAAAGATAGGTGTGCCAAGCTTGTGGCATCATATTAAAAAATACCTTAGGCTGTAATTGCTGCCAAAGGTGCGTCAACCAAGTATTGAGCAATAGCTGTGAATAGTTAGTGCAGGTGTTTTTGTTTGTTTTTAATTTTTAATACATTGGCTAAAATAAAAACATTAAAAACTTTTCACGCTGACATTGTGGGGTATTGTATGTAAAATGTTGTATTCCATTTTGGAATAAGGTAGGTAGGTAGGTAGGTAGGTAGGAAGGTAGGTTTTTATTGTCATTGCACAAGTACAACAAAACTTTGTTTTCAGCACAATAAGGCTGTAACATAACCAAATGTGGAAAAAGTGAAGTGCTATAAATACTTTATTCCCTTTAACCACACTCCAAAGAGTGTGTTAAAACAGGTACCAGAATACCTCACCTCACTTAGATCTTCATAGAACATATAATGAAGCTTTGGATATGTTTGTTTTTTCTCCCACCAGCCGACCACATGCTCATGCCAGGGTCCATAAACCACTGAAGACACAGAAAAATGCAGTCAGGTATATTAAATGAGAAGACAATAACCTCACACTTTAACCTCACTCTTTCCCTCCATGAATCTTTGTAGAAAGCCATCCCAGTCTCCTGGGGCAGGGTGGATGCTGTTCATGCGGCTAAAGTGGAAGTGGGACACGGCGACATCCTTTGGGTTACGAGCCACGTAGACTGCCTGCACAAAAAAAAAGATCTAGAATTGCGACTCTCTGCATGAAACAGCTAAATTCAGACTTTCTGTGGTGAGCGTACGCTTTTACCCGACAGTTGTTCTCCCAAAATGTCTCTGGGAGAAGTTGGACTGGCAGATGAGTTTTAATGAGACGAGGAGTGACAGTGAGTCGGTCTGCCAGGTCTTTTCCTTATTGAAGAGCACAGGTAAATGTCATGTAAATCCACAGTGGTCATGTGGGAAGGTCTTAGAAAAAAAAAAAAAATGCACATTACAAACATATTTTGTGCACTAGTAAGAAAAAACTTTTTTGTTTTTGTCCAAGCTCAGCTATCTAAATTACAGACATTACAAAATTGGAGTAGGACAGCAATCACATACATTTCTGGGTATGCAGCTGATCATGTGGCACATTCTGTGACCCCAAGATGCAGAGACGGTAGGCAACATGCTAGCAAGAAGTCATTTTATGGTATACCAGGCAGACAAAATTAACACAGGTCTAGTAGGAACTCTGAAAGCAACAGAACACGTCGGCGTACAGAAGATAATGAACCAGCACAAGTTTTCCTCAACTGCTTTGTCGTGCTTAAATAAAGTATGATTCACTCAGTCTGAATCATTACTAACTCAGTAGAGCAAAAGATACCTCTTGCAAATGTGTCAACGCTTTCTCATTTTATTAATAATAATAATAATGGATTAGATTGACACTCAAAGCACTTCACAGAAAAGTGAGAACCCATCATTCATTCACACCTGTAGCCACAGCTGCCCTGGGGTAGACTGATGGAAGCATGGCTGCCAATTCTCACCTATGGCCCAACCACCACCCATCATTCATTCACCAGTGGGACTGGGGGCGACTGTCCACTGCCCAAGGACACAACGGCAATTATTTTGATTGCAAGAGGTGGGGAGCAAACCTGCAACCCTCCGGGTTCTGGCACGGCTGCTCTACCCACCACGCCAATTTAGTGTTGCCAATCAACCTATCCCCAGGTGCACAGGGGTTAGTGCATGTGCCTCACAATACGAAAGTCCTGAGTAGTCCTGAGTTCAATCCCGGGCTCGGGATCTTTCTGTGTGGAGTTTGCATGTTCTCCCTGTGACTGCGTGGGTTCCCTCCGGGTACTCCGGCTTCCTCCCACTGCCAAAAAAACAAAACATTTTTTTAATTTTGTTTATTTCTAATACTTATATATTTTGGTTTATTGACAGCCTCAGTGGTGTTTCACCCGCTGCCGCCACCTGATTCTTCCTCTCTGGCTGCAAGGACTCATGGCATTTTCCTTCGGTCCCTCTTGGCGGGGGCACAGTTTGTTGACTCAGCGCCAGACCACCCTCAACACCTCCTTAGTTCTGGACTTTATTTTATTCATGTTGCTGTATTTGTATTGTTGCCTTTCCAGCACTCATATTATCAGATTCACTTCCTGTTTGTCTCCTTTTGTCATACGTGATTATCCGAACACACCTATCCCTGCTGTAATAACATGACAAGACTGAGTCACCAACGCAGAATGATTCGCAGGGTAAACTGACTAGTTTACTAGCCGCAATGTTTGGGTGTACGTTGAAACCGTATACGAAAACCAGTACAAACTTTCGGATAACATTTTGGTCAGAACCCGACTCTTACCAAAAGTAAAGTGTACAAACACCGAGGTATTTCTGTAAACAAGTGAATAATTACAGTAGGAAACAAGTTGCAGAGACATTGTACAGCGTATAAGCAAATGCTGCATTCGTATTATTCATTGCGTTTCAAAGCGTTGGAGATCACTGACATGTTCTAACCTTTGGGGTGACCAGGAATGCAGAGCTCCAAAAATGGTACCCTCATATACAGGGGTAGGGATGTTGATTCCTCTGGCTGCGTCTTTCCAAAGTACAAACGATCCAAAAGGTAGCATGTCCATGTAGTTCCTGGGTTGAGGATAACATTACATTCAGTAAACAATATATATATGATATTTTGCAAACAAAAAAATGCTGATGATGCTTACAACCTTACCTGATTTAGGGTAAGAGGCTATGAGGATATCATCTGGTTTGGCCTTAAAATTCTTCACGTTTTCATAATTGTCCGTAAAGTACTTCGTCATGGAGACACCATGAAAGTCAAAGAGTTCTGGGCGAGGTGGCGTGTCCATCTGTTTTCGTCTTTTCAAACACAATATCAGTTTGACCTGCAATAGACTCTATGTCAGGGGTCGGCAACCCGCGGCTCCGGAGCCGCATGCGGCTCCTTGACCACTCTGATGCGGCTCAGCTACATACATGCCGACCCCCCGATTTTCCCAGGAGATTTATGGATCTCAGTGTCTTTCATAGATTACTCCCAGGGAAAAAAATAATCCTATTTACACTCTAATTACTAAATAAAGGGCGTGCCCTAATTGCACTGCAGTAATTGTCCTCCATAACATTTACATACAGCATGCCAGTCCAGCCACATGTTGCATGTTTTTATTACTTGCATACACAGGAGACAGCAAAGCATACTTACTCATCAGCCACACAGTTTACACTGACGGTAGCCGTATCAAACAACTTTAACATTGTTACGTTACAAATATGCGCCACACTGTGAACCCACACCAAAAAAGAATGAAAAACACATTTCTGGAGAACATCCCACTGTAACACAACATAAACACAACACAACCATTACCCAGAATCCCATGCAGCCCTAACTCTTCCGGTCTACATTATACACCCCGCTACCACCAAATCCCCCCACACATCAACCCCCCCCCCCCCCCACCCCCCCCCCCCCCCCTCTCCGTGCGTTGGTTGAGCGGAAGAGTTAGAGCTGCATGGGATTCTGGGTATTGTTACCATCAGTGTAAGATGTGTGGCTGCTGAGTTAGTACGCCTTGCTGTCACTTACGTGAGCAAGCTGAAATTGCATTCTACGTGTGGTCGAGCAGGTACACTGTTAGGGCGGACTGTAGAGGGCGCCAAATGCAGCGTCATCACGCTCTGATATTCGGGAGTCTCCCGGGAAAAATGAGAAGGTTGGCAAGTATGACGCTATCAAGTGCCAGCCATTCATTGAAAACTCGCGGTCTGCACTAACATCAAATTTCCACATTAAAGTGCGTGCAGGTGCGTGTGTCGGAGACCCCTGGTTAACATAGCACAAAGCATTTAAGCTTTGTATGCAGTGTTTTTCATTTTTAAATTTTTTTTGTGGCTCCCATTACTTTCTTTAATTTGTGAAACTTGCCAAAATGGCTCTTTGAGTGGTAAAGGTTGCCGACCCCTGCTCTATGTTATACAAAGCTATGGATGACATATCAGGACCACTTCCTTTTCATTGACATTGCAATACTTTTTATATGACAACCCAGCAAATTGACATGAGACCAGTCCCAAAAGCAAGATGTGTGGTCAGAGGAGGTAAGTGAGACAAAAAAAAAGGAATAATGATAACTAGAGCTGTCAAAGCTAACGCAATAATATCGAGTTAACACTAATTACTTTTAATGGTACTATTTTTTTTTTTTGACGCGCGATTAACATGCTCGCATCATGTGTGAGTTTCAACCTACACAGTAGTGGGGAAAACGCACTAGCGCCACTGCCGCAAGTGGGAACAAATGGACAAAAAAGGCCACACTAAAAGGCAAGGCTAGCCCCCACAAGAATATTGACACTCCTGAAAAGACCAAAGCCATCTGCATTCACAGCCAAGGGCTGTGTCATTACTCAGGCAAGTGTCGCTTGTGTTATGTCTAAGGACGCACATACATTAACTGGGTGTGGTCACACAACTTCTATTTACTTCAGGGGTGTCTGGCCCGCTGGCATCTTCAACTTCGCAATAGCACAAAATGTAATTTCAATAAGCAACCTGGCCATGCAGGGTTTTTTCATATTAAATTTAAATACCCAAGGGTCTGACATGTGGTAATTTATCGTCAAATTGTGGACATTGTGAGAAACTCAGGCCAGTGACTAGGATGTGTACTTTCTTGCCCTTGCAAGCTCACCATGACCCAATCCAAACAACCTTCCCTAGTGATGGTGCAGGAAAAAAAATTCAACCAGCAATAAAAGTCAACACACATGGTCACACATAACACAACCTGCTCACTGAACATTGTGGCTATTATAAAAAAAACTTTCATCACCATAAAAAGAAAAATTGAAATTACACCTATTTAAATCCATTACAAAGCATAATGGACCTGAAATAGCGAAGTTCCCTGGGTTCATACCTCAGAATTAAGCAAGCTACTTCACCTTGGTGACT
Source organism: Entelurus aequoreus (assembly GCF_033978785.1). Taxonomy (NCBI): domain Eukaryota; kingdom Metazoa; phylum Chordata; class Actinopteri; order Syngnathiformes; family Syngnathidae; genus Entelurus; species Entelurus aequoreus. The sequence continues at coordinate 39,913,481 of NC_084737.1, read as the reverse complement.
TTTAACATACTGTACATGTAATCATTAACCATGAATAATGATTGTCATGTGTTGCAGGATATCTGCAGCATTACACACACCAATGGCGGACTACTTGTTCATAGTTTCTGCCTTGGCGGACTTAACCACATTTGAATCCACCTCAGAGGACTTGTGCGGCTCTGTTGAAAGTCAATAGTCCCTTTAGGAGAAATTATTTACTAATCTTATAGTATAACTAACCCAATAACCAAATTCTGTTTCAAAACAATAACTTAAAAGTACTGTATAACAAATACAATACAGGTATGGGGAATCTGGACTACAAAAAAGAATGCAGATTTCTTCAAAAACTACAAGACATACTAGCGGCCAGATATGAGGTAAACCTACTTCCGGTTTTAATTCTGGTTTAGGCCATGGCCATTGGGTGTGATATCATGACTGTGGAAATGTCACAGTTCGGTGAATCCAGTTTCAGCCCATTTGTTCTTCATTTGTTTTGCTGTGCATTTTCTCTTTTCAAGAAATATTGCTTTAAATGTTCTGTATCTTGACGCTTGATGATTTTGTTGCTTGCCTTTTACAATCTTCCCATATTGTTTTTACTTGGTCCAGATTTTAGACACCGCTGACTGTGAACAATCAACATCTTTTGCTGCATCGTGTGATGATTTGCTTTCTTGAAGGAGTTTGAGAATCATCTCCTTTGTTTTAATTGACATCTATGATGTTGGAGCCACGATGCATGTCAATCCACCAGGTGCAACAGCTCTACAAGGTGTGAGCACTCATTTTTAACTGCAGACTAATGAAAATATTTAATCTGAAACTTATGAGACATAACCTGAGAGGTCATATCTCATATTACGTTTGTTGTGGTTCTCCTATGTTTAAGTCTAGTTCTGGTGTTTTTCCTTTACTTTTCTTGTTGCCTTGGACACTGATTAGATACTCCTGTTTATGTTCAGTAATTAGTTTCTATATATATATATATATATATATATATATATATATATATATATATATATATATATATTTATTTTATTATACATGTATATAAAATAAATACTTGAATTTCAGTGTTCCGAAGGCTATCCAGTAGATGGCAGTATTGTCCTGTTTAAGAGTGTCACAACATTGCTGTTTACGGCAGACGAACTGCTTTACGGTAGACGAAAACATGACTGCTGTTGTTGTGTGTTGTTACCGCGCTGGGAGGACATTAATGAAACTGCCTAACAATAAACCCACATAAGAAACTAAGAACTCGCCCTCGATCATTCTACAGTTATAACGTGATTGGGCAAGCACGCTGTTTATATCGTGGGAAAGCGGACGTGAAAACAGACTGCCGCCGCTGTCCCCACTCAGGTCCGCATGGAGCTGGAGGGGGCGTGGCCTCCACCTCTGGCTGAATTCCGGGAGATTTTTGGGAGAAAATTTTCTTCCGGGAGGTTTTCGGGAGAGGCGCTGAATTCCGGGAGTCTCCCGGAAAATCCGGGAGGGTTGGCAAGTATGAATGCAGTACATTATTTAACAAAACCATAATACTTGTTTGTAGTACATGCTATTATATTGTATTTTATAAGATATTCATTGTCTAGAAGTTTGTTTTTCCTATTTAATTGCATGTTATATGTTAAATGGTGGTGGGTTATTTTTTTTGGAGGGGGTGGGGGGTGGGGGGGCAGCACGGATTGTGAAATTCTAATGAATTTTAATGGGGACTATTGATTTGATTTGAGTATTTTTAGTTACGGACTTCAACTTGTATGTTAAGGCAACACTGTACTTGAAAACATCATTTTAATTAATGTGAAATTGTGAACACTTATCTTCCTTTTGTCATCCTTGTATAGGCTGGCCATATTCTGAAATCCCAAAAAGAGGACACATATATGCGTGCCAAGGCGGGCAGCACGCCAAGGCTGGTACTAGGTGAAAATTTGCCAATGATACTCGAACTTGCTTTATAAATAATATATTTTTTTAAATAAAGCATTTGTTCTCCTCTGTTGACAGCAGTGTTGGCGCTAGGAATTTTCAAAATGGGGTCCCAGGGACCCCATCAAGTCATAAAAATGGGGGCCCACAGTACATTTTTGGGATCACACTTTTTTGTAAGCGTTTTGAAAACAAATGACAAATGTATGCATTATCCTGTTATATCTCACATTCTATATTGTGTTTGGAAAAAGGTTGTCATAAACGTTACTTAATTCATTAAAAAAGATAATACAAAATAAAACAAATGTGTATGCATATGTAAATGCATTCAGTTATAAACATTCATTCACTTTCTTCTTTCCTTCATGGATCTAAACTTTACCACTGCTGGTAGTTTTTTCTATGTTTTTATTCAATAAGTTGTAGGTGTATTTATTTCAGTATAAAAGTGTAAAAAGTGTTTTGCTTGGGTCATGAAATGATGATAATGGTGTGCCAGGGCATACATACATTTTATATTTAACGCTTAAATCTCTTGAGTCTACATCAACTTCGGATCTATCCCTCATTTCAAAATGTTTTAGTTTTTTTTATGTTGTTTTTTTTGTTTGTTTGTTTTCCGCCCTTTTTTGTCAAACAAAACTATGTTTTTTATGGCAAACACACAAAATATGCAAAATCTTCCACCAAAAATATTTTTCAAAGTGGAATATTTGATGTGAAGTAATCGGAACCTTTGATAGGTCAATCAATCAATCAATCAATCAATGTTTATTTATATAGCCCTAAATCGCAAAAGTCTCAAAGGGCTGCACAAGCCACAACGACATCCTCGGCACAGAGCCCACACAAGGGACAATAATTCATAATAACAT